>NW_027601432.1:0-171229 GCF_053455715.1 Rhinoraja longicauda
CAGGGAGAAGGCAATTCTGGATGTAGTGTTGTGTAATGGTCCTGATCTGATAAGGGGACTAGAGGTAAAAGAGCCATTAGGAGGTGGAAAGACTATAAGGGGAGTAAGAGACACCTGTGGCTGACGAGGGAAGTCAGGGACAGCATAAAAATTAAGGAGAGGAAGTATAACATAGTAAAGATGAGTGGGAAGACAGAGGATTGGGACTCTTTTAAAGAGCAACAAAAGTTAACTAAAAAGGCAATACGGGGAGAAAAGATGAGGTACGAGGGTAAACTAGCCAATAATATAAAGGAGGATAGCAAAAGTTTTTTTAGCTATGTGAAGAGGAAAAAAATAGTCAAGGCAAATGTGGGTCCCTTGAAGACAGAAGCAGGGGAATTTATTATGGGGAACAAAGAAATGGCAGACGAGTTAACCGTTACTTTGGATCTGTCTTCACTGAGGAAGATACACACAATCTCCCAAATGTTCTAGGGGCCGGAGAACCTAGGGTGATGGAGGAACTGAAGGAAATCCACATTAGGCAGGAAATGGTTTTGGGTAGACTGATGGGACTGAAGGCTGATAAATCCCCAGGGCCTGATGGTCTGCATCCCAGGGTACTTAAGGAGGTGGCTCTAGAAATAGTGGAAGCATTGGAGATCATTTTTCAATGTTCTATAGATTCAGGATCAGTTCCTGTGGATTGGAGGATAGCAAATGTTATCCCACTTTTTAAGAAAGGAGGGAGAGAGAAAATGGGTAATTATAGACCAGTTAGTCTGACATCAGTGGTGGGGAAGATGCTGGAGTCAATTATAAAAGACGAAATTGCTGAGCATTTGGATAGCAGTAACAGGATCATTCCGAGTCAGCATGGATTTACAAAGGGGGAAATCATGCTTGACAAATCTACTGGAATTTTTTGAGGATGTAACTAGGAAAATTGACAGGGGAGAGTCAGTGGATGTGGTGTACCTCGACTTTCAGAAAGCCTTCGACAAGGTCCCACATAGGAGATTATAGACAATAGACAATAGACAATAGGTGCAGGAGTAGGCCATTCAGCCCTTCGAGCCAGCACCGCCATTCAATGCGATCATGGCTGATCACTCTCAATCAGTACCCCGTTCCTGCCTTCTCCCCATACCCCCTCACTCCGCTATCCTTAAGAGCTCTATCCAGCTCTCTCTTGAAAGCATCCAACGAACTGGCCTCCACTGCCTTCTGAGGCAGAGAATTCCACACCTTCACCACTCTGACTGAAAAAGTTCTTCCTCATCTCTGTTCTAAATGGCCTACCCCTTATTCTTAAACTGTGGCCCCTTGTTCTGGACTCCCCCAACATTGGGAACATGTTATCTGCCTCTAATGTGTCCAATCCCCTAATTATCTTATATGTTTCAATAAGATCCCCCCTCATCCTTCTAAATTCCAGTGTATACAAGCCCAATCGCTCCAGCCTTTCAACATACGACAATCCCGACATTCCGGGAATTAACCTAGTGAACCTACGCTGCACGCCCTCCATAGCAAGAATATCCTTCCTCAAATTTGGAGACCAAAACTGCACACAGTACTCCAGGTGCGGTCTCACCAGGGCCCGGTACAACTGTAGAAGGACCTCTTTGCTCCTATACTCAACTCCTCTGTTACGAAGGCCAACATTCCATTGGCTTTCTTCACTGCCTGCTGTACCTGCATGCTTCCTTTCATTGACTGATGCACTAGGACACCCAGATCTCGTTGAACTCCCCCTCCCCTACCCCCAATACCATGTGCCCTAATTTTGCCCATTAATCTCCTATGTGGGACCTTGTCGAAGGCTTTCTGAAAGTCGAGGTACACCACATCCACTGACTCTCCCTTGGGCAAAATTAGGGCACATGGTTTTGGGGGTAGGGTACTGACATGGATAGAAAATTGGTTGACAGACAGAAAGCAAAGAGTGAGGATAAATGGGTCCCTTTCGGAATGGCAGGCAGTGACCAGTGGGGTACCGCAAGGTTCGGTGCTGGGACCCCAGCTATTTACGATATACATTAATGACTTAGACGAAGGGATTAAAAGTACCATTAGCAAATTTGCAGATGATACTAAGCTGGGGGGTAGTGTGAATTGTGAGGAAGATGCAATAAGCTGCAGGGTGACTTGGACAGGTTGTGTGAGTGGGCGGATACATGGCAGATGCAGTTTAATGTAGATAAGTGTGAGGTTATTCACTTTGGAAGTAAGAATAGAAAGGCAGATTATTATCTGAATGGTGTCAAGTTAGGAGGAGGGGGAGTTCAACGAGATCTGGGTGTCCTAGTGCATCAGTCAATGAAAGGAAGCATGCAGGTTCAGCAGGCAGTGAAGAAAGCCAATGGAATGTTGGCCTTCGTAACAAGAGGAGTTGAGTATAGGAGCAAAGAGGTCCTTCTACAGTTGTACCGGGCCCTGGTGAGACCGCACCTGGAGTACTGTGTGCAGTTTTGGTCTCCAAATTTGAGGAAGGATATTCTTGCTATGGAGGTCGTGCAGCGTAGGTTCACTAGATTAATTCCCGGAATGGCGGGACTGTCGTATGTTGAAAGGCTGGAGCGATTGGGCTTGTATACACTGGAATTTAGAAGGATGAGGGGGGATCTTATTGAAACATATAGGATAATTAGGGGATTGGACACATTAGAGGCAGATAACATGTTCCCAATGTTGGGGGAGTCCAGAACAAGGGGCCACAGTTTGAGAATAAGGGGTAGGCCATTTAGAACGGAGATGAGGAAGAACTTTTTCAGTCAGAGGGTGGTGAAGGTGTGGAATTCTCTGCCTCAGAAGGCAGTGGAGGCCAGTTCGTTGGATGCTTTCAAGAGAGAGCTGGATAGAGCTCTTAAGGATAGCGGAGTGAGGGGGTATGGGGAGAAGGCAGGAACGGGGTACTGATTGATAGTGATCAGCCATGATCGCATTGAATGGCGGTGCTGGCTCGAAGGGCTGAATGGCCTACTCCTGCACCTATTGTCTATTGTCTATTGTCTATTGTCCATTTTGTCGACATCCTTCCTATAATTTGGCGACCAGAACTGCACACCATACTCCAGATTCGGCCTCACCAATGCCCTGTACAATTTCAACATTACATCCCAACTTCTATATTCGATGCTCTGATTTATAAAGTCAAGCATACCAAACGCCTTCTTCACCACCCTATCCACATGAGATTCCACCTTCAGGGAACAATGCACAGTTATTCCCAAATCCCTCTGTTCCACTGCATTCCTCAATTCCCTACTATTTACCCTGTACCTCCTATTTGGATTTGTCCTACCAAAATGCAGCACCTCACACTTATCAGCATTAAACTCCATCTGCCATCTTTCAGCCCACCCTTCCAAAAGGCCCAAGTCTCTCTGTAGACTTTGAAAATCTACTTCATTATTAACTACACCACCTATCTTAATATCATCTGCATACTTACTAATCCAATTTGCCACACCATCATCCAGATCATTAATGTAAATGACAAACAACAGTGGACCCAACACAGATCCTTGGGGTACTCCACTAGACACTGGCCTCCAACCTGACATACAGTTGTCAACCATTACCCTCTGGTATCTCCCATTCAGCCATTGTTGAATCCATCTTGCAACCTCACTACGAATACCCAACGATTTAACCTTCTTAATCAACCTTCCATGTGGAACCTTTTCAAATGCCTTACTGAAGTCCATATAGACAACATCCACAGCCTTGCCCTTATCAATTTCCCTGGTAACCTCTTCAAAAAATTCAAGAAGATTAGTCAAACATGACCTTCCAGGCACAAATCCATGTTGACTGTTTCTAATCAGGCCTTGTTTATCCATGTGATTATATATATTGTCCCTAAGTATCGTTTCCATTAATTTTCCCACCACAGACGTCAACCTAACAGGTCTATAATTGCTAGGTTTACTTTTAGAACCTTTTTTAGAACCTTTTTTACAATTAGTAATGTAGTGGTTGCAAAAACAAGGGTGTTTTGTGTGGATTTTACTGCAGAGGAACAAGCCATTGGGCCCAACGACATTGACTTGTTTTATACTGCACACCAACATCCTGCAATGTGGAAGCACTCAGCTGTGTCGTGGGACTGCAGTGAACAGAGGGGACTGGACAAGAAACATCCACACAATCATTCCTCGTTCACTAAAAATTACATTAGTTTATCTAAATAAATGAATTGGAGGCAGCCATATATCTTGGACCATTAAAAAATATGGAGAGTACTGCAAAGACGGTAACAGATAGGACCACTAAACGGTTTGAAAATCAGCATCAGAACATCATGACTGAGCTCAACACAGAGGGAATAGTGGAATCGGACTGCACAAACTGGAAAACAAGGATTATCAGTTACTCACTCAAGCTTCCAAGGATACTCTGTTTATCAGTCTGTCCACCCACTCGTCGTTCTCTGCTGTTCCCTCATATTCCAGTCCCCATTTCACCAACTGCTCCCTTGATTCTTTGTGTCGAATTTTGGTCAGTTTGCAGCCTTCCGTTCACCAATGTTACCTGCGCTCCTGATATTGAAAGTTGCTTGTTCGCACTTTCTTCAGTCTGATAAATGGTCCTAACCAAAACCGCTTTCCATTCCTTCAGCAAACACTGCCTGAGCTGTTGTATTACTCCAGCATTTTGTTCAAGATTCCAGTAATTGTAGTTCCCGAATCTTGCTCTCATTTTGCCAGGATAGTTGAAGAGGGCTGAATTGACCAGGACATGTGATTCCATTTGACCTGCAATGGCCACAGAAGGGAAGATGAATTATTTATGTCTCTGCACAGAAACATGTCGTTCTGCCCAGCAGATCCATGACATGTTTTCCATTCTACATCAACCTCTTGTAACGTGGCAGCTCTGGACACTCAGCTGTGCGGTGGGACTACAGTAGCACTTTATGTTTAAAGTGCCTTTAGGTGCCTAAAAGTGACCTTGTTGTTGATGTGCCTTGTTATGTTATGTTATATTATGTTATGTTAAATGTTGTTTATATGCTATTCGGAAAAAGCAATAAAAATAATATTTTATAAAAAAGACACTTGGACAGGAACATGGAAAAGTTTGGAAGGAAATGGGCCAAGCGTGGGCAAATGAGATTACTTAAACTAGAGGATCTGAGCCGACATTAATGAATTGGGACAAATGATTTTTTCCCTGCTGCATGACTACACATGATCTTTATCCTCCATTCCCTGCAGGTCCATGAGCTTATCTGTAAACCTCTCCGATGCCACTAATGTATCTGTTTCTTCACCACCCATGGCAGGATGTTCCAGGCACCCATCACCCTGTGTTAAAAAACACTAGACCTACACATCTCCTTTAAACTTTGTCTCTCTCACCTTAAAGCTATTCCCTCTAGTGTTTGACAATTTCGTATTGGGAAAGAAAGTCTAACTGACTAGTCTCTCTACACCTCTTGTAACTTTATATACTTCTATCAGCTACCCTCTCTTTGTAGGTAATAGCCCATAATCCAGGCAAACATTAAACCCATGGCTTGAGTCAGCCTACAGAGACCTCCAACCTCTGTCTTGGTAAAATGAATGCACCCATCAATCTTACCTATGCCCCTCGTGATTTAATAAACCTCGGTAAGGTCACCCCTCAGCCTCCTTCACTCCAAAAAAGAAACAGCCCCCACGCATCCAGGCTCTCCTCACATCTTGAGCACTCCTGTCCCGGCAACATCCTTCTGCAGCCTCTCTATCTCAATCACATACTTCCAATAGCATGGTGACCAGAAATGCACATGATACTCGAGGTGTGGTCTCACCAATGTTCTATCCAGATGTAATGTGATGTCCTAACCCTTGACTCAATGTCCTGTCCAATGAAGGTGTGAGATGCAAATGTGAGTGCTCACAATTACGATGCTCGAGACAATCTAGAGAAACAAGTATTTTATTTGCAAGTCTGCAGAGTTGGGTGGGTGCCTTCCCTCTCAAGACACACCGAGGTTGGGAAAATCCCTTCTTTTTATTCACTTCACTTTACAATTGTCACATCTTAAATTCCTCCCCTTCGGGCTCCTTCCAATCGGAGCACTGAGGTGCACAATCTAACGTCACCGCCCCTGTTGCCTCCCACATCATACATCGCATGTACATTTAAATGAGGCATCTTGTCATGCGGGGCGTTTTTGCAATATTCATTTATCTCATTAGGCATGCGCAGTACAGAGTAGTTCATGCCCTCTCCCCTAGTGCTTTGGTCATCTTGCCCTCTCTCCTAGTTCTTTGGATATCTTGCCCTTATCCTTGGAACGTCACTATTTACTCTTTGGATATCTTGCCCTTATCCTTGGAATGTCACTATTTACTCTTGCGGTTCTTAGTCACGTCAGCTATTTCTCATGGTCCTTAGTTTAAATCAATTAACCCTTTTTACTTCTCTCTCACAATCCACCCTTTTTCTTATGCCACGCTACTTTGATTTATACTATTTCCTCCTTTTCTAGTGCTAACAGCAGAGTCTTTGCCTCTCTATATTCCTCCTGCTGGTCATACTGTACTCTGCAGGCCATCATGGTGATGTCGTTCTTTGTCAGGGCTGTCTCTATCAATCGCTGAGACAACCCCCGTATGCAGGGAATGATACAACATCCGAATAGACACATCAACCCCATCACAACTACCACTGATGTTAGGGCTGATGTAAAGATGTGCTTCCATTTCCCAAACCAGGAGTCTAGAAACCCGGTCCAGGAGGTGTCTACCCCAGAGTTTTCGGCCAATTCGATAGAGAGGGAGGTGAGACTTGCTAGGGCTCTTGATACAGACCCATCAGGAGCAGTGTTGTTGGGGATGTAGGTGTAACATTGTTCCCCAAACATCACACACACCCCCCCTTTCTCAGCCAGGAGCATGTCCAAGGCCATGCGATTTTGCCAGGCCATTAGGCTGGTAGCTGTCAGTTGTTCCGCTAATCCTTCAACCGCATCTCGAGTGTAATTTATAAAGCGTTGTTGATTGTAGTACAGGTAGTTGATCCAGTCCACATTTTTATTAATTGTGGACCACCAGAAGAGTATGGACTCAAAGCCAGCAGCTATCTGGTTTCTGGCTTTGAATTCATCGGGTACCCCTCTTGGCACCCCTATTGCATCTATATAGATGTGTGTGTCAAATGATCCTCTCACCTCTCTCCTTTGTCGTTCTACCTTTATTTCAAACCTCAGGCATGCGTCCTTCCCTGTTTTATCTGCACATATCCAATACCTACCACTTTCCTTCATTTGAACCCTCTGTATGCTTACATATACACGTCCTGGCAATCCCTTGTTTGGGTTTTGATATACTCTCCACCTATCAGTTTGATAGGTGGGCTTATGCCACCCCTCTCTAGATGAAGTGAATACCTCGTGCCAATCTTTACAGGGATGGGTGCATACATACATCCTATGACCACACCACCATTTTCCTTCACATACATCAAATGGGATGGTGGTGGCCCTTCTATTCTGTGGTATAGTTATTTTTATGCATGTTACATTACTCACAACCTGGATAACCACCCAGCACCCGATCCACCAGCACAAAGTCTTCATTTTCCGTGCGGGGTCCTGGTGAATACCAAAGTCAATGGCTCCTTTCCTCCACGTGCCGTCTACGGGCTGATATTGTCTGGTGGGGCCTCCACGGGACCCTTAAATCGACTTGCGTGTGTCCACCCTTTTTCTTTTGTTCGTACTGCTGTCTCGGTGGTTAATAACACAAGGTAGGGTCCAGTCCACCTAGGTCGCAACTTTTCTTCCTTCCACGTTTTTATTAGTACCCAGTCTCCAGCCTTGACTGAGTGAATCGGAAAATCCAGTGGCGGGCTCTGGGCCAATAATCCTTTAGTTTTTAGTTCTGCAAGAGATTGGGATACTGCCAGTAAATAGTTCCTTAAGAACACGTCGTTCCCTGGTATTGTTGGGATCCCTTCTATCTTTCCTAAGTACGGGAGCCCGAATAACATTTCATATGGGGATACCCCTATATCTTTCCGAGGTGCCGTTCGGATTCTTAACAAGGCTATCGGAAGGCACTTAGTCCAGGGGAGTCTCGTTTCCTCTACTAACTTGGTGATTTGGGTCTTCAAGGTGCCATTCATTCTTTCCACCTTTCCGGAACTCTGGGGATGCCATGGTGTATGTAATTTCCATTCAATCCCTAATGCTTCACATATCATTTTATGTGTTTTGGAGGCAAAATGGGTCCCTCTATCCGAGTCTATTGTTTCCACAATCCCATATCTGGGTATAATTTGCTCCAATAATACCTTGGCTACCGACTGTGAGGTGGCAGTTGCTGTAGGGAATGCTTCTACCCATCTAGTGAAATGGTCTACTACCACTAACAGGTATTTCCATCTCTGTATCCGGGGCAACTCGGTGAAGTCTATCTGTATTCTTTGGAAGGGTCTTATTGCTAATGGTTGTCCTCCTCCTGGGACTGCTCTCATGATTTTTTTTGTTGATTCGCTGACATATTACACAACCCCCTATGACTTGTTTGGCCATGGTATACATCCCACGGCAAGCGTAGGTCCTGAGGAGGGTATCACAGAGGGCTTGGGTTCCCCAATGGCTTTGCCCGTGCAACCTCCCTAATAACTCCCTTATAATTTCTTTGTTCAATAGCTGCTTTCCATCCGGTGGTGTCCACCATTTCCCATTTGGGGTACGCCGGGCTCCCATTTCTCTCATGTGTTCCTGCTCTTTTTCACCAAAGATAGGTATCTTTTCCTCGGGTTCCCTTAAAGGTATCAGTGACATCATTTCTACCGTCTGATCTGTGGCTGCTCTCTTTGCCACCTCATCCGCTGCCCTATTTCCTCGGACTTCCAGGGTGTTACTCTTCTGATGCCCTGCCACATGTGCTATGGCTACCTGTTCTGGTTTCTGCAAGGCCTCCAGTGTCTGTCCTATCAATTGCTCATGCGCTAATTCTTTCCCCCGAGCTGTTATCATTCCTCGCTCTTTCCAGATCTTCCCAAAGGTGTGTCCTACCCCAAAGGCGTATTTTGAGTCGGTATACACTGTTCCTTCCTTTCCCTCCAATAGTTCCAAAGCTCTCATTAGTGCATATAATTCACAAGATTGGGCTGACCAACTATCAGGCAGCCTGCCACTTTCAATTTCCTCCATAGTTTCCCCATTCACTATACCGTATCCACTATGTCTTTTTCCATCTATACAGAGTATACAACTGGACCACTACTCTTCCCTCTACCGGTGCTGTGCCTATTCCCAATTGTATTTGTAAATCTCTGCCCATTAAATTTACGCCAGCCTGGGGTACTAAGATCAGGTCCTCTACCGCCTCCCGGTTTCCATACCTTACATTCACTCCTCCTATCTCGGGAGCTACCATCACAGTTCCCCCTACCCCGGTTATTTTTACTCTCCCTTGTCCTGCCTCCGTACCTGTTGGTACTTTGGTCACACTTGATCGCTCCGCTCCTGAATCTACCATCAACACCGTGTCTTCTCCTTGGGGTCCTATTTTTAAATTTACCAGGGGCTCCCTTCTATAGTCCCTCGACCCCAAGGACGAGAACCCCTGACCCCCCCTATTCATTTTCCATCATACTGTACGTGCGGGACTCCGCTACAAGCTCAGGGCACTCCCTTTTGAAGTGTCCTTCCTTATTACAAAAATAACATTTTGAAGGCCCTGTCCTCCAACCTTGTCCCGTACCCGTATTTCCCCGGCCCTTGCCGTAACCTTCTCCATATCCCCCTCTTCCACGGCCTCTACCGCCTCCTCTTCCTCTGCATTGGGTGTAACTCCCCCGCCGTCCTGTACCTCCCTGTTCCTTGTCGACTACTTGCTTTACTGCCTGTAACATAATCTTTGCCTTTCCCTTCTGTTTCTCCTCATCCCTCCGCACGTACACTTTCTGGGCCTCCGTAAGCAACTGAGGTAGTGATCTCTCATTCCAATCATCCATCTTTTCTAACTTTTTCCTCACATCAGGCCAGGATTTAGTCACGAAATTGGCCCTGAGCAGTTGTTGTCCTGCCTCTGATGCCTGCTGATTACATGCCTGTGTTTCTACGTTGCTGTCTCCCTCATACTCCTCATTTGCTGCCTGACGGGTCCCATAAATCTTTCTGTCCCTGAGGTCCTGCAGCCTTTTGATGTCTGCTTCTAGTTCCCGTGCTTCTTGCTTCATCCTTTCCTTTTCCCGCTGCCCCCTTCTCTGTCTATATTCCTTTATGTCTTGCTCATCGTTCCAAGTTGTGACTTCTCCCTCTATCTCCACTATTCCCTTTTACCAAAGGGCACTGCTTTGTTCCGTCCTGGCTGGAATAGGGAGGGGAGATACCCAGGGTCCCATAGGCTGGGGTACAGAGTTGATTTTTTTTCTCCTGAAGCTCCTGACTTTCATGCTGTTTTGGGGGTCTTTCACCCTTGTTTGGGGTGGTATTCTTTTCCTGCTATGCTTTCCTCAGCCTTTCTCCTTCTATTCTAAACAATTTAAGTACGTCTAGTTATTTTTCCTTTTTCGTTACTCTGGTTTCTGATTTATCCTTAGGCTTATAGTTCTTAATTAACACTCCCATTTCATCACACATGTTTATATCAAAATATAAATATATCAAAATTTATATCAAAATTTATATCATATTTATATCATTCCGTGGGCCATTTCGTAACCAATTGTTTCGTTCTTTTTTTTTTCCATTTCTCAGAGTGTTTTTTTAAAAATATCCTCTTTGGATACGGGGAACTTCCTACTTAGTAGTTCAACTGCAGTTATTTTATTCATTGTATTCGTCTTATGTTATGTTAGTGCACTTGGCCAGTCAGTTTAAATGCAGTCCTTGTTCTCACTCCGTTCCGTCTCTATAGTCACTATGCTACCTATTACGCTATTTCTATCTTCTATAGTTCTACTATATTCCTTTAATATTTATTCCGAGGCATCGGCAAGCCTGTGATTTATTCTTTGCTTTCCCCTTACAAGCATAACAACTTTCCTCCAGATTAGGGGAAGCTTTTGAATTAACAAACACATTTAGTGCCTGCCGTACTCAATCCTCATCGGAGCCCAGTCGTGGCCACCAGACTGAACTCCCTTTTATTGGTTCCTTTGGCCAATCAAAATAACAGAACTTAATAATTTTTGTCTTCTCCAATCCCTGGGTTTTCCCTGCCCCCAATGGCTCAGCATTCGCCCCAACGGACTATCAGGCGGAATGCGGGGGTTGGGCTTACCGCCCTTCCCCTCCCTTTTGGGCTTTCCGTTTTCACTGCCCATCCTCCCGATCGGAATTCCCCTCCGATCATTTATTCTCCCGATCGGAATTCCCCTCCGATCTTAGCTGTAATCGCCCGAGTAGTACTTAATAGTCAGTTTTCTTACCCGGGTCTTGTGCACAAGAATCACTCGATTTAGCTCCTCGCGATTTCCTGGTCCTCCCACTTGTTTCTCGAGTCTCTGGTCCAGGTATCACTCGCTCAAACCGCTGACGGCAAGCAAGGAGTCTGAGACCGCTGAACTCAGCGGGGTGCACCGTCCCTTCTTCCGTATACTCCCGTCAGCCGGCCGGAGTGGCGATCCCGGACGAGCCCCCAAGTTGTGAGATGCAAATGTGAGTGCTCACAATTACGATGCTCGAGACAATCTAGAGAAACAAGTATTTTATTTGCAAGTCTGCAGAGTTGGGTGCCTTCCCTCTCAAGACACACCGAGGTCGGGAAAATCCCTTCTTTTTATTCACTTCACTTTACAATTGTCACATCTTAAATTCCTCCCCTTCGGGCTCCTTCCAATCGGAGCACTGAGGTGCACAATCTAACGTCACCGCCCCTGTTGCCTCCCACATCATACATCGCATGTACATTTAAATGAGGCATCTTGTCATGCGGGGCGTTTTTGCAATATTCATTTATCTCATTAGGCAGGCGCAGTACAGAGTAGTTCATGCCCTCTCCCCTAGTGCTCTGGTCATCTTGCCCTCTCTCCTAGTTCTTTGGATATCTTGCCCTTATCCTCGGAACGTCACTATTTACTCTTGCGGTTCTTAGTCACGTCAGCTATTTCTCATGGTCCTTAGTTTAAATCAATTAACCCTTTTTACCTCTCTCTCACAAAGGCAACGACGCCATATGCCGTCTTCACCACTTTGTCTATCCAAAGTATCATATTCTAGAAATTATGTATTTGTCCCCCCAGGTTCCCTGAAAGTGGTGCAAAGTTGCAAAGAGTGCAGAGAAGATTTATGAGAATGTTGCCAGGATTTGAGGGCATGAGCTACAAGGAAAGGTTGGCTAGACTAGAACTTTATTCCATGAAATGCGGGAGGCTGAGGGGTGAACGTATACAGATGTATAAAACCACGAGGGGGTAAGCTAGGGTGAATGCACAGTCTTGTACCCAGAGTAGAGGCATGAAGAACCAGAGAACATGTTTAAAGTGAGAAGTGAAAGATTTAATAGGAACCTGAAATGCAACATTTTCACTCAGTGATATTTGGAATGAGTGGCCAGAGGAGATACTTGAGGTGGGTACGATAACAACATGTAAAAGACATTTGTAAAGGTATATGGACAAGAAACGTTTAGAGTTAGTTACACTGTAAATGACAGGACCCATGAGAGTAAATAACACTAAATGACAGGGTCAAGGAGTGGTGTAAGTAACACTGTAAATGACAGGGCCCAGGAGTGTAAGTAACACTGTAAATGACAGGACCCAGGAGTGTAACACTGTAAATGACAGGACCCAAGAGTGTAAGTAACACTGTAAATGACAGGGCCCAGGAGTGTAACACTGTAAATGACGGCCCAGGAGTGTAAACTAGGTTTAGAGGGATAAAGGCTAAACTCAGGCAGATGGGACTCATGTAGATGGGGCATGTAGGTCGGTGTGGGCATGTTGGGCCGAAAGGCTTGTTGCACATTGTATGACTCTATGACTCTCCCAGTCCGAGCTCCCTCTCTCACATCAGCCATTGTTTCCATCCATTGATGAATGCTCCTGTGATTTTTCATCAGCTGTTTTCTCTGCCTCAGACATGGAGAGTCCATTGTTCTCAGTCAGTGAGCTTCCTAAAACATACACAATACTAAGAAGCATCATTGGACAGAGGGCTCTGACTATTGGATCTTAAATGGACAGAGGATGTTGAAGAACATCTACTGGACACATCCATACAACACCACGGGCAATGCAATGCATCTTCTATAATTTTAATGGACAATTATAATCGAACTGCCCACCACAGAATCCTCCAATCCAACCAACACCACCAATTCCATGCTTAAAAATGACACCAGCTCCTCCCACCCTTCTTCATCTAATCCCAGCACACTGAGCTTCAGTTGCAGTCCCCACATTTAGTTATCCAACCTTCCTTTGAATACTTGCACACACAAGAACCGCGCCAGTGGATATGTAATGTACATAGAGCATTGGATAGAAACTTCCACAGGACAATCGCTGTGCCAGACATTGGTCACTGGGCTCGGGATCAGTAATGGGCTAACGGCACACAGGGCCTGGGCAGCTGAAGACAAATACATTAATTGTGAAGCTGTTAAATTTGTGGATAACATGTCAGAATTAGAGTGGCTGAGAGAGACAACCACTGAAGGTAATGGTGGGGCATATGTGATAGGAAGGGGCAAGGCCATGGAAGGCATTTAAAACCAGGTTATGAATTTTATGACCAGGATCAGCAGTAACAGGTGAACGAGATTGGTGCATTAGGGAAATGATAATAGGTAAAATTCTGCATTTGCTTTCAAACTGTAATAAACTTTCCATTTCTCTCCCTTCACTGCCCCCGAACACTGTCTGCAACTCAAACACCTCCTTCACATGCCCATCCATTCATTAGTATGTCTCTCTCACTCTGTGTCTCTCCAACTATTGTCGCTTTCATATCTTCTCCCCTCACTCTCCATTGGACAATCCCTCTCTCGATCCACATTTCCAACTTTTGCTCAGTTTGCCACTGTGACATTTGGCCAGTTATGTGGGACCCTGAAGTGGAAGATGCCTTATTCTCATTGAACTGCCATTATAAATATGATAACAGAACAGGGTAGAATTGAACAGTGGCGCATTTCCATTGGAACTGCAATGTCCACATATGCGAGAGTGAATTATTAAGATACTGCACGTAAACAGGCCACTCAGTCCAATAATTCAAAGATGGACACAAACAGCTGGAGTAACTCAGCGGGACCCGTCTAAAGAAGGATCGACATAAAATGTCACCCATTCCTTTTCCCCAGAGATGCTGCCTGTCCCAATGATTTACTCCAGCTTTTTGTGTATATTTGGAAATGAATACCTGTATTGAACGTGTAACTTCCGGAAATGTCGGATGGGGTTGTTGAAAAGAAAATGTTTTGTAAATATTCATTACTTGAATAAAATATTTTTTGAAATTAAAAATAAATAAATAAATCTTCCGTTTAAACCAGCATCTACAGTTCCTTCCTGCACAGTCCAATATTTCAAACTGCATTGAAAACTCTCTTTGCCTCCCTCTCCCCCCACTCCACCAACTCTCCTTTTGTTCTTGTTTCATTTGTGGCTTCATTTGCATCTGTAGCTTCATTTGCATCTGACACCTTTCACAGAATGTTACCTGTGCCTGATATGAAAAGTACTTTGTTTTCCATCCAGGTGTTTCTTGTTACAAACAGGATTATAATATAATAATAATAATAAGCATTTATTTTATATAGCGCCTTATCGGGAGCTCAAAGCGCTTTACAAGAACAATCATAACATAAAAACAAACAGACAAACTATCCTAACGGAGAAGTGGCGAATAAACAGCGCCAGCGTCCTCTCACGTCAGGGTCCGGCAGTAGACAACAAAAAGCACAGGACGCACAGATACAATTTTTACACAAACAGCCATCACAGTGATTTCTCTAGGCACACCCTCACTGTGATGGAAGGCAAAGAAAAGTCTTATCTCCTCCTCATTCTTCTC
This sequence comes from Rhinoraja longicauda, assembly GCF_053455715.1. Classification (NCBI taxonomy): domain Eukaryota; kingdom Metazoa; phylum Chordata; class Chondrichthyes; order Rajiformes; family Arhynchobatidae; genus Rhinoraja; species Rhinoraja longicauda. The sequence continues at coordinate 14,960 of NW_027601432.1, forward strand.
CCGTGGTGCCACGAGGTGATCGAGGCTCCCAACTTTTTGAAGCCCCACCGGGCGATGGAAAGTCCCATGGCCGAGCCGAGCAGGCCGATGAAAGTCCTGAGCCCAATCTGCAGAGTTTCCATTGGAAATGTTATGATGGCAGATTTGAATTTGGTATACAGAAACCCTCCACTCAAACTCCTCTGAAAACTCCCTTTATCTGTCCGTTTCCTCCTTCTATCCCCACCACTCTGCCACTCTTCTTTTCCATAAATTCTCCTGTTTCCTTATTGCTCAATTTGCATCTGAGCCCTTTCATCAATGGTTACCTGATTCCTTGGTGTGAAAAGTCCCCTGTTCTCAGTCTATGTATTTCCTGTTAAAAACAGCGATGATAGAGCAGGGCAGAGTTAACTCATTATAACCATATAACAATTACAGCACGGAAACAGGCCCGTTCGGCCCTACCAGTCCACGCCGACCACTTTCTCTGACCTAGTCTCATCTACCTGCTCTCAGACCATAACCCTCCAATCCCCTCCCATCCATATACCTATCCAATTTACTCTTAAATAATAAAATCGAGCCTGCCTCCACCACTTCCACCCGAAGCTCATTCCACACAGCCACCACCCTCTGAGTAAAGAAGTTACCCCTCATGTTACCCCTAAACTTTTGTCCCTTAATTCTGAAGTTATGTCCCCTTGTTCGAATCTTCCCCACTCTCAAAGGGAAAAGCCTACCCACGTCAACTCTGTCCATCCCTCTTAACATTTTAAAAACCTCTATCAAGTCCCCCCTCAACCTTCTACGCTCCAAAGAATAAAGACCCAACCTGTTCAACCTCTCTCTGTAGCTTAAGTGCTGAAACCCAGGCAACATTCTAGTAAATCTCCTCTGAACCCTCTCCATTTTGTCGACATCCTTCCTATAATTTGGCGACCAGAACTGCACACCATACTCCAGATTCGGCCTCACCAATGCCCTGTACAATTTCAACATTACATCCCAACTTCTATATTCGATGCTCTGATTTATAAAGGCAAGCATACCAAACGCCTTCTTCACCACCCTATCCACATGAGATTCCACCTTCAGGGAACAATGCACAGTTATTCCCAAATCCCTCTGTTCCACTGCATTCCTCAATTCCCTACCATTTACCCTGTACCTCCTATTTTGATTTGTCCTACCAAAATGCAGCACCTCACACTTATCAGCATTAAACTCCATCTGCCATCTTTCAGCCCACCCTTCCAAAAGGCCCAAGTCTCTCTGTAGACTTTGAAAATCTACTTCATTATTAACTACACCACCTATCTTAGTATCATCTGCATACTTACTAATGCAATTTGCCACACCATCATCCAGATCATTAATGTAAATGACAAACAACAGTGGACCCAACACAGATCCTTGGGGTACTCCACTAGACACTGGCCTCCAACCTGACATACAGTTGTCAACCATTACCCTCTGGTATCTCCCATTCAGCCATTGTTGAATCCATCTTGCAACCTCACTATTAATACCCAACGATTTAACCTTCTTAATCAACCTTCCATGTGGAACCTTGTCAAATGCCTTACTGAAGTCCATATAGACAACATCCACAGCCTTGCCCTTATCAATTTCCCTGGTAACCTCTTCAAAAAATTCAAGAAGATTAGTCAAACATGACCTTCCAGGCACTAATCATGTTTGACTAATCTTCTTGAATTTTTTTACTGTTTCTAATCAGGCCTTGTTTCTAATCAGGCCTTGTTTATCCATGTGATTATATATATTGTCCCTAAGTATCTTTTCCATTAATTTTCCCACCACAGACGTCAAACTAACAGGTCTATAATTGCTAGGTTTACTTTTAGAACCTTTTTTAGAACCTTTTTTACCATTAGTATTGTAGTGGTTGCAAAAACATGGGTGTTTTGTGTGGATTTTACTGCAGAGGAACAAACCATTGGGCCCAACGACATTGACTTGTTTTATACTGCACACCAACATACTGCAATGTGGAAGCACTGTGCACTCAGCTGTGTCGTGGGACTGCAGTGAACAGAGGGGACGGGACAAGGAACATCCACACAATCATTCCTCGTTCACTAAAAATTACATCAGTTTATCTAAATAAATGAATTGGAGGCAGCCATATATCTTGGACCATTAAAAAATATGGAGAGTACTGCAAAGAGGGTAACAGATAGGACCACTAAACGGTTTGAAAATCAGCACGAGAACATCATGACTGAGCTCAACATAGAAGACATAGTGGAATAAGACTGCACAAACTGGAAAACAAGGATTATCTGTTACTCACTCAAGCTTCCAAGGTTATTCTGTTTATCAGTCTGTCCACCCACTCGTCGTTCTCTCCTGTTCCCTCATATTCCAGTCCCCATTTCACCAACTGCTCCCTTCATTCTTTGTGTCGAATTTTGGTCAGTTTGCAGCCTTCCGTTCACCAATGTTACCTGCGCTCCTGATATTGAAAGTTGCTTGTTCGCACTTTCTTCAGTCTGATGAAGGGCCCTAACCCAAACCGCTTTCCATTCCTTCAGCAAACACTGCCTGAGCCGTTGTATTACTCCAGCATTTTGTTCAAGATTCCAATAATTGTAGTTCCCGAATCTTGCTCTCATTTTGCCAGGATAGTTGAAGAGGGCTGAATTGACCAGGACATGTGATTCCATTTGACCTGCAATGGCCACAGAAGGGAAGATGAATTATTTATGTCTCTGCACAGAAACACGTCGTTCTGCCCAGCAGATCCATGACATGTTTTACATTCTACATCAACCTCCTGTAACGTGGCAGCTCTGGACACTCAGCTGTGCGGTGGGACTACAGTAACAGAGAGGACTGGAAAAGGAACATACATATTGGTGTCGGTGCTCGATTACTATGATGTGCGGACAGCACATGGGACCTCGGCAGCTGCAAAACTGCCAAGACTTGAAAATTATGTTGGGATTTTAAATGTGTTTAAAGGGATGGAATGGATAAGCTGTCTATTTTCCCTCGAAAATCAGGATGAGAACATCATGACTGAGCTCAACACAGAGGATATAGTGGAATAAGACAATAGACAATAGGTGCAGGAAGAGGCCAATCGGACCTTCGAGTCAGCACCACCATTCAATGTGATCATGGCTGATCATTCTCAATCAGTACGCCGTTCCTGCCTTCTCCCCATACCCCCTGACTCCGCTATCCTTAAGAGCTCTATCTAGCTCTCCCTTGAATCTGCCATGCATCCGCCCACTCACACATCCTGTCCAAGTCACCCTGCAACCTCATAGCATCTTCCTCACAGTTCACACTACCACCCAGCTTTGCATCTTCTGCAAATTTGCTAATGGTACTTTTAATCCCTTCATCCATGTCATTGATGTATATTGTAAATAGCTTCGGTCCAGCACCGCGCCTTGCGGTACCCCACTAGTCACTGCCTGCCATTCTGAAAGGGACCCATTTATCCCCACTCTTTGCTTTCTGTCTGTCAACCAATTTTCTATCCATGTCAATACCCTACCTCCAATACCATGTGCTCTAATTTTGCCCACTAATCTCCTATGTGGGACCTTGTCAAAGGCTTTCTGAAAGTCGAGGTACACCACATCCACCGGCTCTCCCCTGTCAATTTTCCTAGGTACATCCTCAAAAAAATCCAGAAGATTAGTCAAGCATGATTTCCCCTTTGTAAATCCATGCTGACTCGGAACGATCTTGTTACTGCGATCCAAATGCTCCGCAATTTGTCTTTTATAATTGGCTCCAGCATCTTCCTCACCATTGATGTCAGACTAACTAAAATTTCTCGTTTTCTCTCTCTCTCCTTTCTTAAAAAGTGGGATAACATTAGCTACCCTCCAATCCACAGGAACTGATCCTGAATCTATAGAACATTGGAAAATGATCACCAATGCGTCCACAATTTCTAGAGCCACCTCCTTAAGCATCCTGGGATGCAGACCATCAGGCCCTGGGGATTTAACAGCCTTCGGTCCCATCAGTCTACCCAACACCATTTCCTGCCTAATGTGAATTTCCTTCAGTTGCACTGTCAGCCTAGGATCTCTGGCCACTAGACCATATGGGAGATTGTTTGTATCTTCCTTAGTGAAGACAGATCCAAAGTACGGATTCAACTCGTCTGCCATTTCCTTGTTCCCCATAATAATTTCCCCTGCTTGTCTTCAAGTGACCCACATTTGCCTTGACTATTTGTTTCCTCTTCACATACCTAAAAAAGCTTTTACTATCCTCCTTTATATTATTGGCTAGTTTACCCTCGTACCTCATCTTTTCTCCCCGTATTGCCTTTTTAGTTATCTTCTGTTGCTCTTTAAAAGAGTCCCAATCCTCTGGCTTCCCACTCTTCTTTGCTATGTTATACTTCTGCTCTTTTATTTTTATGCTGTCCCTGACTTCCCTTGTCAGCCACGGGTGCCTCTTACTCCCCTTGGAATCTTTCCTCCTCTTTGGGATAAATTGATCCTGCAACTTCTGCATTATTCCCAGGAATACCTGCCATTGCTGTTCCACAGTCTTCCCTGCTAGGGCCTCCTTCCAGTCAAATCTGGCCAGCTCCTGCCTCATGCCTCTGTAATCCCCTTTGTTATACTGGAATACTGACACTTCCGATTTTCCCTTCTCCCTCTCCATTTGTAGAGTAAAACTTATCATATTGTGATCACTGCCTCCTAATGGCTCTTTTACCTCGGCTCCCCTTATCAGATCAGGTTCATTACACAACACTAAATCCAGAATTGCCTTCTCCCTGGTAGGCTCCAGCACAAGCTGTTCTAAGAATCCATCTCGGAGGCACTCTACAAACTCTCTTTCCTGGGGTCCATTACCAACCTGATTTTCCCAGTCTACCTGCATGTTTAAATCTCCCATGACCACTGGAGCATTACATTTGTGACACGCCAATTTAAGTTCTTGTTTCAACTTGCACCCTATGTCGAGGCTACTGTTTGGGGGCCTATAGATAACTCCCATTAGGGTCTTTTTACCCTTACAATTCCTCATTTCTATCCATACTGATTCTACATCTCCTGATTCTATGTCACCCCTTGCAAGGGAATGAATATCATTCCTTACCAACAGAGCAACCCCACCCCCTCTGCCCACCTGTCTGTCTTTTCTATACGTTGTGTACCCCTGAATATTCAGCCCTGGTTCTCTTGTAGCCATGTCTCAGTGATTCCCACAACATCATACTTGCCAATGTCTAACTGAGCCTCCATCTCATCCACTTTATTTATTATACTTTGCGCATTTAAATACAACACTTTAACTTCGGTATTCACCTCCCCTCTCACACCGGTCACAATTGGCCCTGACCTTACTCTCATATCCCATCTAGAACTTCCCTTCCCATTTATTCGAGAGTCCTTTGCAATTTCTCCTGTATTCGCTTCCCCTTTAACTCCATCTTCATATTCCCAATTTGTCAACCCCTCCCCCCACTACTTAGTTTAAAGCCACACTTGTAGCGCTAGCAAACCTGCCCGCCAGAATGTTGGTCCCCCTGCTGTTAAGGTGTAACCCGTCCCTTTTGTACAGGTCACCCCTACCCCAGAAGAGATCCCAGTGGTCCCAGTGGAATGGGCTTACACTGGGACTTGCTCGGTGGAATGGGCTGAGATTTGGTCTTGTTCGGTGGAATGGACTTGCACTGGGACTTGCTCGGTGGAATGGGCTGAAATTGCAACTTGCTCAGTGGAATGGGCTTAGATGGAGCAGAATTTGTTGGTGCATCCAAGATGGTTTCTTCTAACAATATATAGATAGTCAAACTAAGGAGGGATCAAAGGTATCACAAGTAGATAGGGTGGTCAAGAAGGCTTTCGGCACATTGGCCTTCTTCAGTCAGAGTATTGAGTGTAGTTGTTGGGAGGTCATTTTACAGTTGTTTAAGATATTGGTGAGGCCACACAGATTATTGTATTCTGTTTTGGTAACCCTGTCATATGAAAGATGGTTACCAAGGAACTGCCCCTCAGATTCCTATTAAATCTTTTCCCCCTCAACTTAAACCGAGGTCCTCTGATTCTTGATTCCCCTACTCTGGATAGAAGACTGTATATTTACCCGATCTATTCCACTCATGATCTTGTGCACCTCTATAAAATCACCCCTCAAATTCCTGTGCTCAGATGAATAATGTACTAGCTTGCCCAGCCTCTACCTATAGCTCAGGCCCTCGAGCCCTGGCAACATCCTGGTGTATCTTCTTTGCACTGTTTCCATCTTAACATCTTTCCTATAACAATGCAACATAAACTGAACACAATTCTCCAAATGTGACCTCACCAACATCTTGTACAACTGTAACATAACATCTCAACTGCTGTACTCGATACACTGGCTGATGAAGGCCAATGTACCAAATGGTTTCTTGACCATGCCCCTACCTATGATGTCCCTTTTGAGGAACCACAGATAGGAGATGTGAACGGAGCTGGAATGGGGGAAGGTATCTGTAATGAGAGTTGTACACACGTCGTAATGCAACACACATTTATTACAGTCCACTTACAGCATAGATCTGCAAGACTTCACAGCAACTAAACAGCTACTCCAACTGCCCTACGTAATAGACAATAGACAATAGACAATAGACAATAGGTGCAGGAGGAGGCCATTCAGCCCTTCGAGCCAGCACTGCCATTCAATGCGATCATGGCTGATCACTCTCAATCAGTACCCCGTTCCTGCCTTCTCCCCATACCCCCTCACTCCGCTATCCTTAAGAGCTCTATCCAGCTCTCTCTTGAAAGCATCCAACGAACTGGCCTCCACTGCCTTCTGAGGCAGAGAATTCCACACCTTCACCACTCTCTGACTGAAAAAGTTCTTCCTCATCTCCGTTCTAAATGGCCTACCCCTTATTCTTAAACTGTGGCCCCTGGTTCTGGACTCCCCCAACATTGGGAACATGTTTCCTGCCTCTAATGTGTCCAATCCCCTAATTATCTTATATGTTTCAATAAGATCCCCCCTGATCCTTCTAAATTCCAGTGTATACAAGCCTAATTGCTCCAGCCTTTCAACATACGACAGTCCCGCCATTCCGGGAATTAACCTAGTGAACCTACGTTGCACGCCCTCAATAGCAAGAATATCCTTCCTCAAATTTGGAGACCAAAACTGCACACAGTACTCCAAGCTCTTGGTAATATATATCGCATATTAGGCGGAGCAATTACTGACAAGCGCTACAATTGGTGAGTAGGAAATAACCAATCTACAGTATTTGACAATGCTCAACTCTGTTGCAGTGCTGAAGGAAGAAGTCGAGAGTCTGGAAGATGAAGTGCAGGACATCCATCTCTAACAACGCCCAGCATTTGGTAAGTGTTTAGTTTAATTTATTGTCACATGTTCTGAGGTACAGTGAAAAGTGCCAACCAGCCAGTGAAAAGACAATACATGATTCCACTCAAGCCATTCACAGTGTACAGATACAAGTGTGCAGTTCCCATCTGGATTACCAGAGAGTTGTTCTCACTTTACTCAGCCTTCTGATGCAAGTTTATACATTTGTACGGAAAGGTAAAAAACTGCACCAACGAGTTCTTTCACTGACTCTGAATATCTCAAAATGTGGCCAATCGATGGGATGACAATGTCTTATTGGGGATTGTGTCTGCACATTGCACATGGAGTACCAGTCTACATGAAAGCACCTTTAATCATAGACTTAAAACAAAGCAGACTATTGCTGATGTCCATGATACAGGGACCCTGAGGTGCCCTAAGTGAAGCTGCAACACTTCAGGGACATCCAGGCACCAACACAAACTCTGGAGAGGGTGACGACAGTATGTGTACTGCTACTGTCCTGACCCACGACTGGCCACCCTGATCAGGTCCAAGAACAGATCGATGACCTACCCTTCCCCTGCCCTGCATTGGGTTCCCAAAGATCAAGATCATGGCTCTTCAATACTCAAAGAGCACAAAAGTAGTGGACCATTCGAGTCCTTGTCTGCTTCACCATTCAATATGATGGTGGCTGATTAATCCAGGCCTCGTGTCCTCTACCAAGCTAGTTCCCCATATCCTCCAATCGCCTGATGTGCCTGAAAATGATCAACATTCTCTTTAAATATTACTGATTTTCTGGACCACAACTTTCTGGGACAAAGGATTGCAGAAATTCACTGCACCTCATTTTAAAATCACCCCTCCATCAGCTTGAAACTCCTGTGTTGGAAACTGTCCCATGCTCTGCCCACTCTCTGCGTGCTCACGCTCTGTGTCTGACCTCCGGGGAAGTGTGTGATGGGACAGTGTAGAGGGAGCTACACTCTGTGTACCTGACCCTGGGGGGGGGGGGGTGATGGGACAGTGTAGAGGGAGGATCACTCTGTGTACCTGACCCTGGGGGGGGGTGATGGGACAGTGTAGAGGGAGCTACACTCTGTGTACCTGACCCTGGGGGGGGGGGGTGATGGGACAGTGTAGAGGGAGCTACACTCTGTGTACCTGACCCTGGGGGGGGGGAGTGTGTGATGGGACAGTGTAGAGGGAGGTTCACTCTGTGTACCTGACCCTGGGGCGGGGGGGGGAGTGTGATGGGACAGTGTAGAGGGAGGTTCACTCTGTGTACCTGACCCTGGGGGGGGGGGGGGTGATGGGACAGTGTAGAGGGAGGTTCACTCTCTGTACCTGACCCTGGGGGGGGGGGGGGAGTGTGATGGGACACTGTAGAGGGAGCTACACTCTGTGTACCTGACCCTGGGGGGGGGGGGGGGTGATGGGACAGTGTAGAGGGAGCTTCACTCTGTGTCTGACCCCTGGAGTGAGAGAGTGCAAGAGAAGAAGTCTCATGCTGTGTCTAGCTCATGATACCTGAGCATTGCAAACAGTAGCTGGAACATTGTTTGGAGAGCCAGTCTCTCAAACCCCTCCTCCATATTTAAACCTTTTTTCAGATCGTGCCTCATGGTTTCTGCTTTCTTTTCTTTAGACTCAACATCGGCCAAGCTGAGAGGTGTAACATCATTGAAGACGACCTTGTGTTTGATAAGGCTGTGCCTGGTCTGTTTCAATTAACCTGCAAGGACCTTCTGCATTCAAGCATGGAATGTGTCTCCATTGACCTTTGCTTTATTGTCTAATTGCCGACCGTGACATTGCCTTCCCCAGGAGTTGGACCAGTGAGGCCGGGACCAGGCACAGCTGAGATGGACCAAGGCTGAGAACATTTTAATCAAACCTTTCACCATTGCTATTTATTCTCTGTACTCTCGCACAAATTGCTGATATATTTGTCTTTACATTTTTATGACACTCCAAATAAAATGGTAACTGTTACCATGGTGGTGGGTGTTCTGCAGGCCTCCTGTGTCACTGAATATAGGCAAATATACACTGAATATAGACAGACATTTGTTCTTGCCAGTCCTTGCCACAGTGGGACTGTGGTGAAAGTGGGCTTTTCATTCCTTTGGTGTTCATTTATTGGAAAAACTGGAGCCTTTTGTCACCCAAGGCCTATTCTCTGCATTGCCTTCCCATTTGGGATTAACAATTGTCACAGGTCAATGAAACGAGTATTGGAATGGTGCTGGGGGGTAGTGGGAGTGTGTGGCAGGAATCGGCCAATACGAAAGGTGCAATCAGTCTAATGTGATGATACTCTCGGCCGAATAGCCAGCCACAGACAGAGGAATAGATGTAGTCAGATCACAGAAAGGTGCAAAAGATACAGATACTGTGATTGGTGACGTTAACTTTCCCAATGTTGACTGAGGCCTCTTTAGACGGTGCAGAATTTTCTACTTGTATCCAAGTGGATTTTTAAAAACGTGTGGATAGTCCAACCCAAGCAAGGACCGTAGTGAACCTTGCACTGGGAAGTGAGTGTGAATTGGTGCCTGGTGTTTCAATGGGATAGCACTTCAGCAATAGTGATCACGACTCCTGACTTTTAATATGCAGTGCCCTCCATAATGTTTTGGACAAAGACCCATCATTTATTTATTTGCCTCTGTATTCCACAATTTGAGATTTGTAATAGAAAAAATAATTTCTACATGGTGAAACCAAAATGTATAAAAATACCCTTTAATAAAATCTGACAATGTGCACTTTCACCACTTGTGATTTTTTTTCTATTACAAATCACAAATTGTGGAGTGCAGAGGCAAATAAATAAATGATGGGTCTTTGTCCCAAACATTATGGAGAGCACTGCAGTTATGAATAAGCATATATGTATGGAAAGTACTAACCTGGGGAAAACAACTTACATAATTAGGCTGGAGCCAGGGAGAGTAGATTGGGAGCAGTGGTATTGGGGGAATGGTCACATCTGGCATGTGGGAGACATTTAAAAGGCAGCTGATCACAGTTCAACAGGAGGAATAAGCACGGTCAGGTTGGATGACCAGAGAGGTTGTGATGGGTGGAGGGCAAGAAGGAAAGGAACCCGATTGGAGAAGGGTTAGGGTCAGGGTTGAGGTTAGGGTCAGGGTTAGGGTCAGCGTTGAGGTTAGGGTCAGGGTTGAGGTTAGGGTTAAGCAGGCAATCAATATCGGGGAAGTCCCAGCTGGGGAATCCATCAACAATGACCATTCAGATTTCAAGACCAATAAGGTTGTCGGAACAGGGATTTTAACTTTCCTAATATAGACTGGGACGGCCATAATGCCAAGGGCTTAGATGGGATGGAATTTGTCAAATGTGCTGAGGAAAGTTTCCTCAGGCAATATGCAGTGGGACCCACAAGAGAGAGGGCAAAGCTTGCATTCGCATTAGGTATGAGCTCCTAGGAAATTGGGAAGGTGAGTGAGTGATGTGTCTGTGCCTGTGACAGGGTAGGACCATGTACAAGGGAACGACCATGTACAAGGGAACGACCATGTACAAGGGAACGACCATGTACGAGGGAACGACCATGTACAAGGGAACGACCATGTACAAGGAAACGACCATGTACAAGGGAACGACCATGTACAAGGGAACGACCATGTACAAGGGAACGACCATGTACAAGGGAACGACCATGTACAAGGGCAGCACCATGTACAAGGGGCAGGACCATGTACAAGGGAACGACCATGTACAAGGGAACGACCATGTACAAGGGAATGCCCATGTACAAGGGAACGACCATGTACAAGGGCAGGACCATGTACAAGGGCATGACCATGTACAAGGGAACGACCATGTACAAGGGCAGGACCATGTACAAGGGCAGGACCATGTACAAGGGAACAGGTTCAATGGTCTGACGGTGCTGGGACCCCAGCTATTTACGATATACATTAATGACTTAGATGAAAGGATTAAAAGTACCATTAGCAAATTTGCAGATGATACTAAGCTGGGGGTAGTGTGAATTGTGAGGAAGATGCAATAAGGCTGCAGGGTGACTTGGACAGGTTGTGTGAGTGGGCGGATACATGGCAGATGCAGTTTAATGTAGATAAGTGTGAGGTTATTCACTTTGGAAGTAAGAGTAGAAAGGCAGATTATTATCTGAATGGTGTCAAGTTAGGAGGAGGGGGAGTTCAACGAGATCTGGGTGTCCTAGTGCATCAGTCACTGAAAGGAAGCATGCAGGTTCAGCAGGCAGTGAAGAAAGCAAATGGAATGTTGGCCTTCATAACAAGAGGAGTTGAGTATAGGGGCAAAGAGGTCCTTCTACAGTTGTACCGGGCCCTGGTGAGACCGCACCTGGAGTACTGTGTGCAGTTTTGGTCTCCAAATTTGAGGAAGGATATTCTTGCTATTGAGGGCGTGCAGCGTAGGTTTACTAGATTAATTCCCGGAATGGCAGGACTGTCATATGTTGAAAGATTGGAGTGACTAGGCTTGTGTACGCTGGAATTTAGAAGGATGAGAGGGGATCTTATTGAAACATATAAGATAATTAGGGGATTGGACACATTAGAGGCAGGAAACATGTTCCCAATGTTGGGGGAGTCCAGAACAAGGGGCCACAGTTTAAGAATAAGGGGTAGGCCATTTAGAACGGAGATGAGGAAGAACTTTTTCAGTCAGAGTGGTGAAGGTGTGGAATTCTCTGCCTCAGAAGGCAGTGGAGGCCAGTTCGTTGGATGCTTTCAAGAGAGAGCTGGATAGAGCTCTTAAGGATAGCGGAGTGAGGGGGTATGGGGAGAAGGCAGGAACGGGGTACTGATTGAGAGTGATTAGCCATGATCGCATTGAATGGCGGTGCTGGCTCGAAGGGCTGAATGGCCTACTCCTGCACCTATTGTCTATTGTCTATTGTCTATTGTCTAATACACAGCGCTGCAGACTGGTGTGTAAAGCAATAAACAACGCTACAGACTGATGTGTAAAACAATACACAGCACTACAGACTGGTGTGTAAAGCAATACACAGCACTACAGACTGGTGTGTAAAACAATACACAGCACTACAGACTGGTGTGTAAAACAATACACAGCACTACAGACTGGTGTGTAAAGGCTTAAACAGAACGCTGTCAGCTTAACGTGGAGAGATTTAAACAAAGAGCTGTCAGCTGAAGCACTATGGGCATTAAACAAAGCGCTAGGGGTCACACACTGTTCGGGAAATTTTTTGTATTACAGACCATAAAATGAAATTCTTAATTGGGGCAAGGCCACCTTGGTGGTATTAAAGACACTTTAAAAAGTAGATTAGGGTAGGCTGGTTATGGGCGATGGAACTTCTGGAAAGTGGAACGATGAGAGAGGTTTAGGTCAGGAAAAGGAAAGAGGTATGGGAAAGGTATAGGCAGATGGGATCAAGTGTATTCCTGGAACAGTTTCAGGAACTGAGGGACATACTTAAGGATGGCGCTGATCAGACCGCGCTTGTCAGACCGCACGCGATGCCGGTAGAACCCGGGGTCAAAGCGGGCGAGCCCAGCTCGCAAGAGAGGGAGGTACCGGCCACCGAGCCGAGCCGAGCCGAGCCGAGCCGTGCCGAGCCGAGCCGAGCCGACCCGAGCCGAGCCGAGCTGAGCCGAGCCGAGCCGAGCCGAACCGGGCCCTGGTGAGACCGCACCTGGAGTACTGTGGGCAGTTTTGGTCTCCAAATTTGAGGAAGGATATTCTTGCTATTGAGGGTGTGCAGCGTAGGTTCACTAGGTTAATTCCCGGAATAGCGGGACTGTCGTATGTTGAAAGGCTGGAGCAATTGGGCTTGTATACACTGGAATTTAGAAGGATGAGGGGGGATCTTATTGAAACATATAAGATAATTAGGGGATTGGACACATTAGAGGCAGGAAACATGTTCCCAATGTTGGGGGAGTCCAGAACAAGGGGCCACAGTATAAGAATAAGGGGTAGGCTATTTAAAACGGAGATGAGGAAGAACTTTTTCAGTCAGAGAGTGGTGAAGGTGTGGAATTCTCTGCCGCGCTGGACCGAGCCGAGCCGAGCCGAGCCGAGCCGCGCCGAGCCGAGCCGCGCCGACCCAATGGGAACATGGTGAGCAGCGGGTGCCACCAACAGAGAGAGAGCTGCCCCTGATGTCTCCAGCACAACCATACATGTTCAGAGAGTTTGCAGACCATTGAAGTCAAGGATTCCAGATGAAAATTGGCTGGATTTGAGGTCGTTTTGTAAATTGGAGAGATGTTTGCAATATGCCAATCACTCGGTCTTGTCCGGTCTTGTCTGGGTCTTGTCCGGTCTTGTCCGGTCTTGTCTGGGTCTTGTCCGGTCTTGACTGGGTCTTGTCCGGTCTTGTCCGGTCTTGTCTTGTCTGGGTCTTGTCCGGTCTTGTCCGGTCTTGTCTGGGTCTTGTCCGGTCTTGTCTGGGTCTTGTCCGGTCTTGTCCGGTCTTGTCTGGGTCTTGTCCGGTCTTATCTGGGTCTTGTCCGGTCTTGTCTGGTTCTTGTCCGGTCTTGTCCGGTGTTGTCTGGGTCTTGTCCGGTCTTGTCCGGTCTTGTCTGGGTCTCGTCCGGTCTTGTCCGGTCTTGTCTGGGTCTCGTCCGGTCTTGTCCGGTCTTGTCCGTGTCTTGTCCGGTCTTGTCCGGTCTTGTCCGGTCTTGTCCGGGTCTTGTCTGGGTCTTGTCCGGTCTTGTCTGGGTCTTGTACGGTCTTGTCCGGTCTTGTCCGGTCTTGTCCGGTCTTGTCTGGGTCTTGTCCGGTCTTGTCTGGGTCTTGTCCGGTCTTGTCTGGGTCTTGTCTGGGTCTTGTCCGGTCTTGTCCGGTCTTGTCTGGGTCTTGTCCGGTCTTGCCTGGGTCTTGTCCGGTCTTGTCCGGTCTTGTCCGGTCTTGTCCGGTCTTGTCTGGGTCTTGTCCGGTCTTTTCCGGTCTTGTCTGGGTCTTGTCCGGTCTTGTCCGGTCTTGTCCGGTCTTGTCCGGTCTTGTCCGGTCTTGTCTGGGTCTTGTCCGGTCTTGTCTGGGTCTTGTCCGGTCTTGTCCGGTCTTGTCTGGGTCTTGTCCGGTCTTGTCCGGTCTTGTCCGGTCTTGTCAGGGTCTTGTCTGGTCTTGTCTGGGTCTTGTCCGGTCTTGTCCGGTCTTGTCCGGTCTTGTCTGGGTCTTGTCCGGTCTTGTCTGGGTCTTGTCCGGTCTTGTCCGGTCTTGTCAGGGTCTTGTCCGGTCTTGTCCGGTCTTGTCTGGGTCTTGTCCGGTCTTGTCCGGTCTTGTCTGGGTCTTGTCCGGTCTTGTCCGGTCTTGTCTGGGTCTTGTCCGGTCTTGACTGGGTCTTGTCCGGTCTTGTCCGGTCTTGTCTTGTCTGGGTCTTGTCCGGTCTTGTCCGGTCTTGTCTGGGTCTTGTCCGGTCTTGTCTGGGTCTTGCCCGGTCTTGTCCGGTCTTGTCCGGTCTTGTCTGGGTCTTGTCCGGTCTTGTCTGGGTCTTGTCCGGTCTTGTCCGGTCTTGTCTGGGTCTTGTCCGGTCTTGTCCGGTCTTGTCTGGGTCTTGTCTGGTCTTGACTGGGTCTTGTCCGGTCTTGTCCGGTCTTGTCTTGTCTGGGTCTTGTCCGGTCTTGTCCGGTCTTGTCTGGGTCTTGTCCGGTCTTGTCTGGGTCTTGTCCGGTCTTGTCCGGTCTTGTCCGGTCTTGTCTGGGTCTTGTCCGGTCTTGTCTGGGTCTTGTCCGGTCTTGTCCGGTCTTGTCTGGGTCTTGTCCGGTCTTATCTGGGTCTTGTCCGGTCTTGTCTGGTTCTTGTCCGGTCTTGTCCGGTCTTGTCCGGTCTTGTCTGTGTCTCGTCCGGTCTTGTCCGGTCTTGTCTGGGTCTCGTCCGGTCTTGTCCGGTCTTGTCCGGGTCTTGTCCGGTCTTGTCCGGTCTTGTCCGGTCTTGTCCGGGACTTGTCTGGATCTTGTCCGGTCTTGTCCGGTCTTGTCTGGGTCTTGTCCGGTCTTGTCTGGGTCTTGTCCGGTCTTGTCCGGTCTTGTCTGGGTCTTGTCCAGTCTTGTCCGGTCTTGTCTGGGTCTGGTCCGGTCTTGTCCAGTCTTGTCTGGGTCTTGTCCGGTCTTGTCCGGTCTTGTCTGGGTCTTGTCCGGTCTTGTCCGGTCTTGACTGGGTCTTGACTGGGTCTTGTCCGGTCTTGTCTGGTTCTTGTCCGGTCTTGTCCTGTCTTGTCTGGGTCTTGTCCGGTCTTGTCCGGTCTTGTCTGGGTCTTGTCCGGTTTTGTCCGGTCTTGTCTGGGTCTTGTCCGGTCTTGTCTGGGTCTTGTCCGGTCTTGTCCGGTCTTGTCTGGGTCTTGTCCGGTCTTGTCCGGTCTTGTCTGGGTCTTGTCCGGTCTTGTCCGGTCTTGTCTGGGTCTTGTCCGGTCTTGTCCGGTCTTGTCCGGTCTTGTCTGGGTCTTGTCCGGTCTTGTCTGGGTCTTGTCCGGTCTTGTCCGGTCTTGTCTGTGTCTTGTCCGGTATTGTCCGGTCTTGTCTGGGTCTTGTCCGGTCTTGTCCGATCTTGTCAGGGTCTTGTCCGGTCTTGTCCGGTCTTGTCCGGTCTTGTCTGGGTCTTGTCCGGTCTTGTCTGGGTCTTGTCCAGTCTTGTCCGGTCTTGTCTGTGTCTTGTCCGGTCTTGACTGGGTCTTGTCCGGTCTTGTCCGGTCTTGTCTGGGTCTTGTCCGGTCTTGTCTGGGTCTTGTCCGGTCTTGTCTGGGTCTTGTCTGGGTCTTGTCCGGTCTTGTCCGGTCTTGTCTGGGTCTTGTCCGGTCTTGTCTGGGTCTTGTCCGGTCTTGTCCGGTCTTGTCCGGTCTTGTCCGGTCTTGTCTGGGTCTTGTCCGGTCTTTTCCGGTCTTGTCTGGGTCTTGTCCGGTCTTGTCCGGTCTTGTCCGGTCTTGTCCGGTCTTGTCCGGTCTTGTCCGGTCTTGTCCGGTCTTGTCTGGGTCTTGTCCGGTCTTGTCTGGGTCTTGTCCGGTCTTGTCCGGTCTTGTCTGGGTCTTGTCCGGTCTTGTCCGGTCTTGTCCGGTCTTGTCAGGGTCTTGTCTGGTCTTGTCTGGGTCTTGTCCGGTCTTGTCCGGTCTTGTCTGGGTCTTGTCCGGTCTTGTCTGGGTCTTGTCCGGTCTTGTCCGGTCTTGTCAGGGTCTTGTCCGGTCTTGTCCGGTCTTGTCTGGGTCTTGTCCGGTCTTGTCCGGTCTTGTCTGGGTCTTGTCCGGTCTTGTCCGGTCTTGTCTGGGTCTTGTCCGGTCTTGACTGGGTCTTGTCCAGTCTTGTCCGGTCTTGTCTTGTCTGGGTCTTGTCCGGTCTTGTCCGGTCTTGTCTGGGTCTTGTCCGGTCTTGTCTGGGTCTTGCCCGGTCTTGTCCGGTCTTGTCCGGTCTTGTCTGGGTCTTGTCCGGTCTTGTCTGGGTCTTGTCCGGTCTTGTCCGGTCTTGTCTGGGTCTTGTCCGGTCTTGTCCGGTCTTGTCTGGGTCTTGTCCGGTCTTGACTGGGTCTTGTCCGGTCTTGTCCGGTCTTGTCTTGTCTGGGTCTTATCCGGTCTTGTCCGGGTCTTGTCTGGGTCTTGTCCGGTCTTGTCCGGTCTTGTCTGGGTCTTGTCCGGTCTTGTCTGGGTCTTGTCCGGTCTTGTCCGGTCTTGTCCGGTCTTGTCTGGGTCTTGTCCGGTCTTGTCTGGGTCTTGTCCGGTCTTGTCCGGTCTTGTCTGTGTCTTGTCCGGTATTGTCCGGTCTTGTCTGGGTCTTGTCCGGTCTTGTCCGATCTTGTCAGGGTCTTGTCCGGTCTTGTCCGGTCTTGTCCGGTCTTGTCTGGGTCTTGTCCGGTCTTGTCTGGGTCTTGTCCAGTCTTGTCCGGTCTTGTCTGTGTCTTGTCCGGTCTTGACTGGGTCTTGTCCGGTCTTGTCCGGTCTTGTCTGGGTCTTGTCCGGTCTTGTCTGGGTCTTGTCCGGTCTTGTCCGGTCTTGTCTGGGTCTTGTCCAGTCTTGTCCGGTCTTGTCTGGGTCTGGTCCGGTCTTGTCCAGTCTTGTCTGGGTCTTGTCCGGTCTTGTCCGGTCTTGTTTGGGTCTTGTCCGGTCTTGTCCGGTCTTGACTGGGTCTTGACTGGGTCTTGTCCGGTCTTGTCTGGTTCTTGTCCGGTCTTGTCCTGTCTTGTCTGGGTCTTGTCCGGTCTTGTCCGGTCTTGTCTGGGTCTTGTCCGGTTTTGTCCGGTCTTGTCTGGGTCTTGTCCGGTCTTGTCTGGGTCTTGTCCGGTCTTGTCCGGTCTTGTCTGGGTCTTGTCCGGTCTTGTCCGGTCTTGTCTGGGTCTTGTCCGGTCTTGTCCGGTCTTGTCTGGGTCTTGTCCGGTCTTGTCCGGTCTTGTCCGGTCTTGTCTGGGTCTTGTCCGGTCTTGTCTGGGTCTTGTCCGGTCTTGTCCGGTCTTGTCTGTGTCTTGTCCGGTATTGTCCGGTCTTGTCTGGGTCTTGTCCGGTCTTGTCCGGTCTTGTCTGGGTCTTGTCCGGTCTTGTCCGATCTTGTCAGGGTCTTGTCCGGTCTTGTCCGGTCTTGTCCGGTCTTGTCTGGGTCTTGTCCGGTCTTGTCTGGGTCTTGTCCAGTCTTGTCCGGTCTTGTCTGTGTCTTGTCCGGTCTTGACTGGGTCTTGTCCGGTCTTGTCCGGTCTTGTCGTGTCTGGGTCTTGTCCGGTCTTGTCCGGTCTTATCTGGGTCTTGTCCGGTCTTGTCTGGGTCTTGTCCGGTCTTGTCCGGTCTTGTCTGGGTCTTGTCCGGTCTTGTCTGGGTCTTGTCCGCTCTTGTCCGGTCTTGTCTGGGTCTTGTCCGGTCTTATGTGGGTCTTGTCCGGTCTTGTCTGGGTCTTGTCCGGTCTTGTCCGGTCTTTTCTGGGTCTTGTCCGGTCTTGTCCGGTCTTGTCTGGGTCTTGTCCGGTCTTGTCCGGGTCTTGTCCGGTCTTGTCCGGTCTTGTCCGGTCTTGTCCGGGTCTTGTCCGGTCTTGTCCGGTCTTGTCCGTTCTTGTCCGGTCTTGTCCGGTCTTGTCCGGTCTTGTCTGGGTCTTGTCCGGTCTTGTCCGGTCTTGTCTGGGTCTTGTCCGGTCTTGTCCGGTCTTTTCTGGGTCTTGCCCGGTCTTGTCCGGTCTTGTCTGGGTCTTGTCCGGTCTTGTCCGGGTCTTGTCCAGTCTTGTCCGGTCTTGTCCGGTCTTGTCCGGGTCTTGTCCGGTCTTGTCCGGTCTTGTCTGGGTCTTGTCCGGTCTTGTCCGGTCTTGTCTGGGTCTTGTCCGGTCTTGTCCGGTCTTGTCTGGGTCTTGTCCGGTCTTGTCCGGTCTTGTCTGGGTCTTGTCCGGTCTTGTCCGGTCTTGTCTGGGTCTTGTCCGGTCTTGTCCGGTCTTGTCTGGGTCTTGTCAGGTCTTGTCCGGTCTTGTCTAGGTCTTGTCCGGTCTTGTCTGGTCTTGTCTGGGTCTTGTCCGGTCTTGTCCCGTCTTGTCTGGGTGTTGTCGGGTCTTGTCCCGTCTTGTCCGGTCTTGTCCGGTCTTGTCTGGTCTTGTCTGGGTCTTGTCCGGTCTTGGCTGGGTCTTGTCCGGTCTTGTCCGGTCTTGTCTGGGTCTTGTCCAGTCTTGTCCGTTCTTGTCTGGGACTTGTCCGGTCTTGTCCGGTCTTGTCTGGGTCTTGTCCGGTCTTGTTCGGTCTTGTCTGGGTCTTGTCCGGTCTTGTCCGGTCTTGTCTGGGTCTTGTCCGGTCTTGTCTGGGTCTTGTCCGGTCTTGTCCGGTCTTGTCTGGGTCTTGTCTGGGTCTTGTCTGGTCTTGTCCGGTCTTGTCTGGGTCTTGTCCGGTCTTGTCCGGTCTTGTCTGGGTCTTGTCCGGTCTTTTCCGGTCTTGTCTGGGTCTTGTCCGGTCTTGTCCGGTCTTGTCCGGTCTTGTCTGGGTCTTGTCCGGACTTGTCTGGGTCTTGTCCGGTCTTGTCCGGTCTTGTCTGGGTCTTGTCCGGTCGTGTCCGGTCTTGTCTGGGTCTTGTCCGGTCTTGTCCGGTCTTGTCTGGGTCTGGTCCGGTCTTGTCCGGTCTTGTCTGGGTCTTGTCCGGTCTTGTCCGGTCTTGTCCTGTCTTGTCTGGGTCTCGTCCGGTCTTGTCCGGTCTTGTCTGGGTCTCGTCCGGTCTTGTCCGGTCTTGTCCGGTCTTGTCCGGTCTTGTCTGGGTCTCGTCCGGTCTTGTCCGGTCTTGTCTGGGTCTTGTCCGGTCTTGTCCGGTCTTGTCTGGGTCTCGTCCGGTCTTGTCTGGTCTTGTCTGGGTCTCGTCCGGTCTTGTCCGGTCTTGTCTGGGTCTTGTCCGGTCTTGTCTGGGTCTTGTCCGGTCTTGTCCGGTCTTGTCTGTGTCTTGTCCGGTATTGTCCGGTCTTGTCTGGGTCTTGTCCGGTCTTGTCCGGTCTTGTCTGGGTCTTGTCCGGTCTTGTCCGATCTTGTCAGGGTCTTGTCCGGTCTTGTCCGGTCTTGTCCGGCCTTGTCTGGGTCTTGTCCGGTCTTGTCTGGGTCTTGTCCAGTCTTGTCCGGTCTTGTCTGGGTCTTGTCCGGTCTTGTCCGGTCTTGTCTGGGTCTGGTCCGGTCTTGTCCGGTCTTGTCTGGGTCTTGTCCGGTCTTGTCCGGTCTTGTCCTGTCTTGTCTGGGTCTCGTCCGGTCTTGTCCGGTCTTGTCTGGGTCTCGTCCGGTCTTGTCCGGTCTTGTCCGGTCTTGTCCGGTCTTGTCTGGGTCTCGTCCGGTCTTGTCCGGTCTTGTCTGGGTCTTGTCCGGTCTTGTCCGGTCTTGTCTGGGTCTCGTCCGGTCTTGTCTGGTCTTGTCTGGGTCTCGTCCGGTCTTGTCCGGTCTTGTCTGGGTCTTGTCCGGTCTTGTCTGGGTCTTGTCCGGTCTTGTCCGGTCTTGTCTGTGTCTTGTCCGGTCTTGTCCGGTCTTGTCTGGGTCTTGTCCGGTCTTGTCTGGTCTTGTCTGGGTCTTGTCCGGTCTTGTCCGGTCTTGTCAGGGTCTTGTCCGGTCATGTCCGGTCTTGTCTGGGTCTTGTCCGGTCTTGTCTGGGTCTTGTCCAGTCTTGTCCGGTCTTGTCTGGGTCTTGTCCGGACTTGACTGGGTCTTGTCCGGTCTTGTCCGGTCTTGTCTTGTCTGGGTCTTGTCCGGTCTTGTCCGGTCTTATCTGGGTCTTGTCCGGTCTTGTCCGGACTTGTCTGGGTCTTGTCCGGTCTTGTCCGGTCTTGTCTGAGTCTTGTCCGGTCTTGTCCGGTCTTGTCCGGTCTTGTCCGGTCTTGTCTGGGTCTTGTCCGGTCTTGTCCGGACTTGTCTGGGTCTTGTCCGGTCTTGTCTGGGTTTGTCCGGTCTTGTCCGGTCTTGTCTGGGTCTTGACCGGTCTTGTCCGGTCTTGTCTGGGTCTTGTCCGGTCTTGCCCGGTCTTGTCTGGGTCTTGTCCGGTCTTGTCCGGTCTTGTCTGGGTCTTGTCCGGTCTTGTCCGGTCTTGACTGGGTCTTGACTGGGTCTTGTCCGGTCTTGTCTGGTTCTTGTCCGGTCTTGTCCTGTCTTGTCTGGGTCTTGTCCGGTCTTGTCCGGTCTTGTCTGGGTCTTGTCCGGTCTTGTCTGGGTCTTGTCCAGTCTTGTCTGGGTTTGTCCAGTCTTGTCCGGTCTTGTCTGGGTCTTGTCCGGTCTTGTCCGGTCTTGTCTGGGTCTTGTCCGGTCTTGTCCGGTCTTGTCTGGGTCTTGTCCGGTCTTGTCCGGTCTTGTCTGGGTCTTGTCCGGTCTTGTCCGGTCTTGTCTGGGTCTTGTCCGGTCTTGTCCGGTCTTGACTGGGTCTTGACTGGGTCTTGACTGGGTCTTGTCCGGTCTTGTCTGGTTCTTGTCCGGTCTTGTCCTGTCTTGTCTGGGTCTTGTCCGGTCTTGTCCGGTCTTGTCTGGGTCTTGTCCGGTCTTGTCCGGTCTTGTCTGGGTCTTGTCCGGTCTTGTCCGGTCTTGTCTGGGTCTTGTCCGGTCTTGTCCGGTCTTGTCTGGGTCTTGTCCGGTCTTGTCCGGTCTTGTCTGGGTCTTGTCCGGTCTTGTCCGGTCTTGTCCGGTCTTGTCCGGTCTTGTCTGGGTCTTGTCCGGTCTTGTCCGGACTTGTCTGGGTCTTGTCCGGTCTTGTCTGGGTTTGTCCGGTCTTGTCCGGTCTAGTCTGGGTCTTGTCCGGTCTTGTCCGGTCTTGTCCGGTCTTGTCTGGGTCTTGTCCGGTCTTGTCCGGTCTTGTCTGGGTCTTGTCCGGTCTTGTCCGGTCTTGTCTGGGTCTTGTCCGGTCTTGTCCGGACTTGTCTGGGTCTTGTCCGGTCTTGTCTGGGTTAGTCCGGTCTTGTCCGGTCTTGTCTGTGTCTTGTCCGGTCTTGTCCGGTCTTGTCTGGGTCTTGTCCGGTCTTGTCCGGTCTTGTCCGGTCTTGTCTGGGTCTTGTCCGGTCTTGTCCGGTCTTGTCTGGTTCTTGTCCGGTCTTGTCCGGTCTTGTCCTGTCTTGTCTGGGTCTTGTCCGGTCTTGTCCGGTCTTGTCTGGGTCTTGTCCGGTATTGTCCGGTCTTGTCTGGGTCTTGTCCGGTCTTGTCCGGTCTTGTCTGTGTCTTGTCCCGTCTTGTCCGGTCTTGTCTGGGTCTTGTCCGGTCTTGTCCGGTCTTGTCTGGGTCTTGTCCGGTCTTGTCCGGTCTTGTCCGGTCTTGTCTGGGTCTTGTCCGGTCTTGTCTGGGTCTTGTCCGGTCTTGTCCGGTCTTGTCTGTGTCTTGTCCGGTCTTGTCCGGTCTTGTCTGTGTCTTGTCCGGTCTTGTCCGGTCTTGTCTGGGTCTTGTCCGGTCTTGTCCGGTCTTGTCCGGTCTTGTCTGGGTCTTGTCCGGTCTTGTCTGGGTCTTGTCCGGTCTTGTCCGGTCTTGTCCGGTCTTGTCTGTGTCTTGTCCGGTCTTGTCCGGTCTTGTCTGTGTCTTGTCCGGTCTTGTCCTGTCTTGTCTGGGTCTTGTCCGGTCTTGTCCGGTCTTGTCTGGGTCTTGTCCGGTCTTGTCCGGTCTTGTCTGGGTCTTGTCCGGTCTTGTCCGGTCTTGTCTGGGTCTTGTCCGGTCTTGACTGGGTCTTGTCCGGTCTTGTCCGGTCTTGTCTTGTCTGGGTCTTGTCCGGTCTTGTCTTGTCTGGGTCTTGTCCGGTCTTGTCCGGTCTTGTCTGGGTCTTGTCCGGTCTTGTCTGGGTCTTGTCCGGTCTTGTCCGGTCTTGTCCGGTCTTGTCTGGGTCTTGTCCGGTCTTGTCTGGGTCTTGTCCGGTCTTGTCTGGGTCTTGTCCGATCTTATGTGGGTCTTGTCCGGTCTTGTCTGGGTCTTGTCCGGTCTTGTCCGGTCTTGTTCGGTCTTGTCTGGGTCTTGTCCGGTCTTGTCCTGTCTTGTCTGGGTTTTGTCCGGTCTTGTCCGGTCTTGTCTGGGTCTTGTCCGGTCTTGTCCGGTCTTGTCTGGGTCTTGTCCGGTCTTGACTGGGTCTTGTCCGGTCTTGACTGGGTCTTGTCCGGTCTTGTCCGGTCTTGTCTGGGTCTTGTCCGGGTCTTGTCCGGTCTTGTCCGGTCTTGTCTGGGTCTTGTCCGGTCTTGTCCGGTCTTGTCTGGGTCTTGTCCGGTCTTGTCCGGTCTTGTCTGGGTCTTGTCCGGTCTTGTCCGGTCTTGTCTGGTCTTGTCCGGTCTTGTCCGGTCTTGTCCGGTCTTGTCTGGGTCTTGTCCGGTCTTGTCCGGTCTTGTCCGGGTCTTGTCCGGGTCTTGTCCGGTCTTGTCCGGTCTTGTCAGGTCTTGTCCGTGTCTTGTCCGGGTCTTGTCCGGGTCTTGTCCGGGTCTTGTCCGGTCTTGTCCGGGTCTTGTCCGGTCTTGTCCGGTCTTGTCCGGGTCTTGTCCGGTCTTGTCCGGTCTTGTCCGGGTCTTGTCCGGTCTTGTCAGCGTCTTGTCCGGTCTTGTCTGGGTCTTGTCCGGTCTTGTCCGGTCTTGTCTGGGTCTTGTCCGGTCTTGTCTGGGTCTTGTCCGGTCTTGTCCGGTCTTGTCTGGGTCTTGTCCGGTCTTGTCCGGTCTTGTCTGTGTCTTGTCCGGTCTTGTCCGGTCTTGTCTGGGTCTTGTCCGGTCTTGTCCGGTCTTGTCCGGTCTTGTCTGGGTCTTGTCCGGTCTTGTCTGGGTCTTGTCCGGTCTTGTCCGGTCTTGTCCGGTCTTGTCTGTGTCTTGTCCGGTCTTGTCCGGTCTTGTCTGTGTCTTGTCCGGTCTTGTCCTGTCTTGTCTGGGTCTTGTCCGGTCTTGTCCGGTCTTGTCTGGGTCTTGTCCGGTCTTGTCCGGTCTTGTCTGGGTCTTGTCCGGTCTTGTCCGGTCTTGTCTGGGTCTTGTCCGGTCTTGACTGGGTCTTGTCCGGTCTTGTCCGGTCTTGTCTTGTCTGGGTCTTGTCCGGTCTTGTCTTGTCTGGGTCTTGTCCGGTCTTGTCCGGTCTTGTCTGGGTCTTGTCCGGTCTTGTCTGGGTCTTGTCCGGTCTTGTCCGGTCTTGTCCGGTCTTGTCTGGGTCTTGTCCGGTCTTGTCTGGGTCTTGTCCGGTCTTGTCTGGGTCTTGTCCGATCTTATGTGGGTCTTGTCCGGTCTTGTCTGGGTCTTGTCCGGTCTTGTCCGGTCTTGTTCGGTCTTGTCTGGGTCTTGTCCGTTCTTGTCCTGTCTTGTCTGGGTCTTGTCCGGTCTTGTCCGGTCTTGTCTGGGTCTTGTCCGGTCTTGTCCGGTCTTGTCTGGGTCTTGTCCGGTCTTGTCCGGTCTTGTCCGGTCTTGTCTGGGTCTTGTCCGGTCTTGACTGGGTCTTGTCCGGTCTTGACTGGGTCTTGTCCGGTCTTGTCCGGTCTTGTCTTGTCTGGGTCTTGTCCGGTCTTGTCTTTTCTGGGTCTTGTCCGGTCTTGTCCGGTCTTGTCTGGGTCTTGTCCGGTCTTGTCTGGTTCTTGTCCGGTCTTGTCTTGTCTGGGTCTTGTCCGGTCTTGTCCGGTCTTGTCCGGTCTTGCCCAGTCTTGTCCGGTCTTGTCCGGTCTTGTCCGGTCTTGTCTGGATCTCGTCCGGTCTTGTCCGGTCTTGTCCGGTCTTGTCCGGTCTTGTCTGGGTCTTGTCTGGGTCTTGTCCGGTCTTGTCCGGTGTTGTCTGGGTCTTGTCCGGTCTTGTCCGGTGTTGTCTGGGTCTTGTCCGGTCTTGTCCGGTGTTGTCTGGGTCTTGTCCGGTCTTGTCCGGTCTTGTCTGGGCCTTGTCCGGTCTTGTCCGGGCCTTGTCCGGTCTTGTCCGGTCTTGTCTGGGTCTTGTCCGGGTCTTGTCCGGTCTTGTCCGGTCTTGTCTGGGTCTTGTCCGGTCTTGTCCGGTCTTGTCTGGGTCTTGTCCGGTCTTGTCCGGTCTTGTCTGGGTCTTGTCCGGTCTTGTCCGGTCTTGTCTGGTCTTGTCCGGTCTTGTCCGGTCTTGTCCGGTCTTGTCTGGGTCTTGTCCGGTCTTGTCCGGTCTTGTCCGGGTCTTGTCCGGGTCTTGTCCGGTCTTGTCCGGTCTTGTCAGGTCTTGTCCGTGTCTTGTCCGGGTCTTGTCCGGGTCTTGTCCGGGTCTTGTCCGGTCTTGTCCGGGTCTTGTCCGGTCTTGTCCGGTCTTGTCCGGGTCTTGTCCGGTCTTGTCCGGTCTTGTCCGGGTCTTGTCCGGTCTTGTCTGCGTCTTGTCCGGTCTTGTCTGGGTCTTGTCCGGTCTTGTCCGGTCTTGTCTGGGTCTTGTCCGGTCTTGTCTGGGTCTTGTCCGGTCTTGTCCGGTCTTGTCTGGGTCTTGTCCGGTCTTGTCCGGTCTTGTTCTGTCTTGTCTGGGTCTTGTCCGGTCTTGTCCTGTCTTGTCTGGGTCTTGTCCGGTCTTGTCCGGTCTTGTCTGGGTCTTGTCCGGTCTTGTCCGGTCTTGTCTGGGTCTTGTCCGGTCTTGTCCGGTCTTGTCTGGGTCTTGTCCGGTCTTGACTGGGTCTTGTCCGGTCTTGTCCGGTCTTGTCTTGTCTGGGTCTTGTCCGGTCTTGACTTGTCTGGGTCTTGTCCGGTCTTGTCCGGTCTTGTCCGGTCTTGTCCGGTCTTGTCTGGGTCTTGTCCGGTCTTGTCTGGGTCTTGTCCGGTCTTGTCTTGTCTGGGTCTTGTCCGGTCTTGTCCGGTCTTGCCCAGTCTTGTCCGGTCTTGTCCGGTCTTGTCCGGTCTTGTCTGGATCTCGTCCGGTCTTGTCCGGTCTTGTCCGGTCTTGTCTGGGTCTTGTCCGGTCTTGTCCGGTGTTGTCTGGGTCTTGTCCGGTCTTGTCCGGTGTTGTCTGGGTCTTGTCCGGTCTTGTCCGGTGTTGTCTGGGTCTTGTCCGGTCTTGTCCGGTCTTGTCTGTGTCTTGTCCGGTCTTGTCTGGTCTTGTCTGGGTCTAGTCCGGTCTTGTCCGGTCTTGTCTGGGCCTTGTCCGGTCTTGTCCGGGCCTTGTCCGGTCTGGTCTGGTCTTGTCTGGGTCTTGTCCGGGTCTTGTCCGGTCTTGTACGGTCTTGTCTGGGTCTTGTCCGGTCTTGTCCGGTCTTGTCCGGGTCTTCTCCGGTCTTGTCTGCGTCTTGTCCGGTCTTGTCTGGGTCTTGTCCGGTCTTGTCCGGTCTTGTCTGGGTCTTGTCCGGTCTTGTCTGGGTCTTGTCCGGTCTTGTCCGGTCTTGTCTGGGTCTTGTCCGGTCTTGTCCGGTCTTGTCTGGGTCTTGTCTGGTATTGTCCGGTCTTGTACGGTCTTGTCTGAGTCTTGTCCGGTCTTGTCCGGGTCTTGTCCGGTCTTGTCCGGCCTTGTCCGGGTCTTGTCCGGTCTTGTCCGGCCTTGTCCGGGTCTTGTCCGGCCTTGTCTGGGTGTTGTCCGGTGTTGTCCGGCCTTGTCTGGATCTTGTCCGGTCTTGTCCGGCCTTGTCTGGTCTTGTCCGGTCTTGTCTGGGTCTCGTCCGGTCTTGTCCGGTCTTGTCCGGTCTTGTCTGGGTCTCGTCCGGTCTTGTCCGGTCATGTCCGGTCTTGTCTGGGTCTCGTCCGGTCTTGTCCGGTCTTGTCTGGGTCTCGTCCGGTCTTGTCCGGTCTTGCCTGGGTCTCGTCCGGTCTTGTCCGGTCTTGTCTGGGTCTCGTCCGGTCTTGTCCGGTCTTGTCTGGGTCTCGTCCGGTCTTGTCCGGTCTTGTCCGGTCTTGTCTGGGTCTCGTCCGGTCTTGTCCGGTCTTGTCCGGGTCTTGTCCGGTCTTGTCTGCGTCTTGTCCGGTCATGTCTGGGTCTTGTCCGGTCTTGTCCGGTCTTGTCTGGGTCTTGTCCGGTCTTGTCTGGGTCTTGTCCGGTCTTGTCCGGTCTTGTCTGGGTCTTGTCCGGTCTTGTCCGGTCTTGTTCTGTCTTGTCTGGGTCTTGTCCGGTCTTGTCCTGTCTTGTCTGGGTCTTGTCCGGTCTTGTCCGGTCTTGTCTGGGTCTTGTCCGGTCTTGTCCGGTCTTGTCTGGGTCTTGTCCGGTCTTGTCCGGTCTTGTCTGGGTCTTGTCCGGTCTTGACTGGGTCTTGTCCGGTCTTGTCCGGTCTTGTCTTGTCTGGGTCTTGTCCGGTCTTGACTTGTCTGGGTCTTGTCCGGTCTTGTCCGGTCTTGTCCGGTCTTGTCCGGTCTTGTCTGGGTCTTGTCCGGTCTTGTCTGGGTCTTGTCCGGTCTTGTCTTGTCTGGGTCTTGTCCGGTCTTGTCCGGTCTTGTCCGGTCTTGCCCAGTCTTGTCCGGTCTTGTCCGGTCTTGTCCGGTCTTGTCTGGATCTCGTCCGGTCTTGTCCGGTCTTGTCCGGTCTTGTCTGGGTCTTGTCCGGTCTTGTCCGGTGTTGTCTGGGTCTTGTCCGGTCTTGTCCGGTGTTGTCTGGGTCTTGTCCGGTCTTGTCCGGTGTTGTCTGGGTCTTGTCCGGTCTTGTCCGGTCTTGTCTGTGTCTTGTCCGGTCTTGTCTGGTCTTGTCTGGGTCTTGTCCGGTCTTGTCCGGTCTTGTCCGGGCCTTGTCCGGTCTTGTCCGGGCCTTGTCCGGTCTTGTCCGGGCCTTGTCCGGTCTGGTCCGGTCTTGTCTGGGTCTTGTCCGGGTCTTGTCCGGTCTTGTCCGGTGTTGTCTGGGTCTTGTCCGGTCTTGTCCGGTCTTGTCTGTGTCTTGTCCGGTCTTGTCTGGTCTTGTCTGGGTCTAGTCCGGTCTTGTCCGGTCTTGTCTGGGCCTTGTCCGGTCTTGTCCGGGCCTTGTCCGGTCTGGTCCGGTCTTGTCTGGGTCTTGTCCGGGTCTTGTCCGGTCTTGTACGGTCTTGTCTGGGTCTTGTCCGGTCTTGTCCGGTCTTGTCCGGGTCTTCTCCGGTCTTGTCTGCGTCTTGTCCGGTCTTGTCTGGGTCTTGTCCGGTCTTGTCCGGTCTTGTCTGGGTCTTGTCCGGTCTTGTCTGGGTCTTGTCCGGTCTTGTCCGGTCTTGTCTGGGTCTTGTCCGGTCTTGTCCGGTCTTGTCTGGGTCTTGTCTGGTATTGTCCGGTCTTGTCCGGTCTTGTCTGAGTCTTGTCCGGTCTTGTCCGGGTCTTGTCCGGTCTTGTCCGGCCTTGTCCGGGTCTTGTTCGGTCTTGTCCGGCCTTGTCCGGGTCTTGTCCGGCCTTGTCTGGGTGTTGTCCGGTGTTGTCCGGCCTTGTCTGGATCTTGTCCGGTCTTGTCCGGCCTTGTCTGGTCTTGTCCGGTCTTGTCTGGGTCTCGTCCGGTCTTGTCCGGTCTTGTCCGGTCTTGTCTGGGTCTCGTCCGGTCTTGTCCGGTCATGTCCGGTCTTGTCTGGGTCTCGTCCGGTCTTGTCCGGTCTTGTCTGGGTCTCGTCCGGTCTTGTCCGGTCTTGTCCGGTCTTGCCCAGTCTTGTCCGGTCTTGTCCGGTCTTGTCCGGTCTTGTCTGGATCTCGTCCGGTCTTGTCCGGTCTTGTCTGGTCTTGTCTGGGTCTTGTCCGGTCTTGTCCGGTGTTGTCTGGGTCTTGTCCGGTCTTGTCCGGTGTTGTCTGGGTCTTGTCCGGTCTTGTCCGGTGTTGTCTGGGTCTTGTCCGGTCTTGTCTGGTCTTGTCTGTGTCTTGTCCGGTCTTGTCTGGTCTTGTCTGGGTCTTGTCAGGTCTTGTCCGGTCTTGTCTGGGCCTTGTCCGGTCTTGTCCGGGCCTTGTCCGGTCTGGTCCGGTCTTGTCTGGGTCTTGTCCGGGTCTTGTCCGGTCTTGTCCGGTGTTGTCTGGGTCTTGTCCGGTCTTGTCCGGTCTTGTCTGTGTCTTGTCCGGTCTTGTCTGGTCTTGTCTGGGTCTAGTCCGGTCTTGTCCGGTCTTGTCTGGGCCTTGTCCGGTCTTGTCCGGGCCTTGTCCGGTCTGGTCCGGTCTTGTCTGGGTCTTGTCCGGGTCTTGTCCGGTCTTGTACGGTCTTGTCTGGGTCTTGTCCGGTCTTGTCCGGTCTTGTCCGGGTCTTCTCCGGTCTTGTCTGCGTCTTGTCCGGTCTTGTCTGGGTCTTGTCCGGTCTTGTCCGGTCTTGTCTGGGTCTTGTCCGGTCTTGTCTGGGTCTTGTCCGGTCTTGTCCGGTCTTGTCTGGGTCTTGTCCGGTCTTGTCCGGTCTTGTCTGGGTCTTGTCTGGTATTGTCCGGTCTTGTCCGGTCTCGTCTGAGTCTTGTCCGGTCTTGTCCGGGTCTTGTCCGGTCTTGTCCGGCCTTGTCCGGGTCTTGTCCGGTCTTGTCCGGCCTTGTCCGGGTCTTGTCCGGCCTTGTCTGGGTGTTGTCCGGTGTTGTCCGGCCTTGTCTGGATCTTGTCCGGTCTTGTCCGGCCTTGTCTGGTCTTGTCCGGTCTTGTCTGGGTCTCGTCCGGTCTTGTCCGGTCTTGTCCGGTCTTGTCTGGGTCTCGTCCGGTCTTGTCCGGTCATGTCCGGTCTTGTCTGGGTCTCGTCCGGTCTTGTCCGGTCTTGTCTGGGTCTCGTCCGGTCTTGTCCGGTCTTGCCTGGGTCTCGTCCGGTCTTGTCTGGGTCTCGTCCGGTCTTGTCCGGTCTTGTCTGGGTCTCGTCCGGTCTTGTCCGGTCTTGTCCGGTCTTGTCTGGGTCTCGTCCGGTCTTGTCCGGTCTTGTCCGGGTCTTGTCCGGTCTTGTCCGGTCTTGTCCGGTCTTGTCTGTGTCTTGTCCGGTCTTGTCTGGTCTTGTCTGGGTCTAGTCCGGTCTTGTCCGGTCTTGTCTGGGCCTTGTCCGGTCTTGTCCGGGCCTTGTCCGGTCTGGTCCGGTCTTGTCTGGGTCTTGTCCGGGTCTTGTCCGGTCTTGTACGGTCTTGTCTGGGTCTTGTCCGGTCTTGTCCGGTCTTGTCCGGGTCTTCTCCGGTCTTGTCTGCGTCTTGTCCGGTCTTGTCTGGGTCTTGTCCGGTCTTGTCCGGTCTTGTCTGGGTCTTGTCCGGTCTTGTCTGGGTCTTGTCCGGTCTTGTCCGGTCTTGTCTGGGTCTTGTCCGGTCTTGTCCGGTCTTGTCTGGGTCTTGTCTGGTATTGTCCGGTCTTGTCCGGTCTTGTCTGAGTCTTGTCCGGTCTTGTCCGGGTCTTGTCCGGTCTTGTCCGGCCTTGTCCGGGTCTTGTCCGGTCTTGTCCGGCCTTGTCCGGGTCTTGTCCGGCCTTGTCTGGGTGTTGTCCGGTGTTGTCCGGCCTTGTCTGGATCTTGTCCGGTCTTGTCCGGCCTTGTCTGGTCTTGTCCGGTCTTGTCTGGGTCTCGTCCGGTCTTGTCCGGTCTTGTCCGGTCTTGTCTGGGTCTCGTCCGGTCTTGTCCGGTCATGTCCGGTCTTGTCTGGGTCTCGTCCGGTCTTGTCCGGTCTTGTCTGGGTCTCGTCCGGTCTTGTCCGGTCTTGTCCGGTCTTGCCCAGTCTTGTCCGGTCTTGTCCGGTCTTGTCCGGTCTTGTCTGGATCTCGTCCGGTCTTGTCCGGTCTTGTCTGGTCTTGTCTGGGTCTTGTCCGGTCTTGTCCGGTGTTGTCTGGGTCTTGTCCGGTCTTGTCCGGTGTTGTCTGGGTCTTGTCCGGTCTTGTCCGGTGTTGTCTGGGTCTTGTCCGGTCTTGTCCGGTCTTGTCTGTGTCTTGTCCGGTCTTGTCTGGTCTTGTCTGGGTCTTGTCAGGTCTTGTCCGGTCTTGTCTGGGCCTTGTCCGGTCTTGTCCGGGCCTTGTCCGGTCTGGTCCGGTCTTGTCTGGGTCTTGTCCGGGTCTTGTCCGGTCTTGTCCGGTGTTGTCTGGGTCTTGTCCGGTCTTGTCCGGTCTTGTCTGTGTCTTGTCCGGTCTTGTCTGGTCTTGTCTGGGTCTAGTCCGGTCTTGTCCGGTCTTGTCTGGGCCTTGTCCGGTCTTGTCCGGGCCTTGTCCGGTCTGGTCCGGTCTTGTCTGGGTCTTGTCCGGGTCTTGTCCGGTCTTGTACGGTCTTGTCTGGGTCATGTCCGGTCTTGTCCGGTCTTGTCCGGGTCTTCTCCGGTCTTGTCTGCGTCTTGTCCGGTCTTGTCTGGGTCTTGTCCGGTCTTGTCCGGTCTTGTCTGGGTCTTGTCCGGTCTTGTCTGGGTCTTGTCCGGTCTTGTCCGGTCTTGTCTGGGTCTTGTCCGGTCTTGTCCGGTCTTGTCTGGGTCTTGTCTGGTATTGTCCGGTCTTGTCCGGTCTTGTCTGAGTCTTGTCCGGTCTTGTCCGGGTCTTGTCCGGTCTTGTCCGGCCTTGTCCGGGTCTTGTCCGGTCTTGTCCGGCCTTGTCCGGGTCTTGTCCGGCCTTGTCTGGGTGTTGTCCGGTGTTGTCCGGCCTTGTCTGGATCTTGTCCGGTCTTGTCCGGCCTTGTCTGGTCTTGTCCGGTCTTGTCTGGGTCTCGTCCGGTCTTGTCCGGTCTTGTCCGGTCTTGTCTGGGTCTCGTCCGGTCTTGTCCGGTCATGTCCGGTCTTGTCTGGGTCTCGTCCGGTCTTGTCCGGTCTTGTCTGGGTCTCGTCCGGTCTTGTCCGGTCTTGCCTGGGTCTCGTCCGGTCTTGTCCGGTCTTGTCTGGGTCTCGTCCGGTCTTGTCCGGTCTTGTCTGGGTCTCGTCCGGTCTTGTCCGGTCTTGTCCGGTCTTGTCTGGGTCTCGTCCGGTCTTGTCCGGTCTTGTCCGGGTCTTGTCCGGTCTTGTCTGCGTCTTGTCCGGTCTTGTCTGGGTCTTGTCCGGTCTTGTCCGGTCTTGTCTGGGTCTTGTCCGGTCTTGTCTGGGTCTTGTCCGGTCTTGTCCGGTCTTGTCTGGGTCTTGTCCGGTCTTGTCCGGTCTTGTTCTGTCTTGTCTGGGTCTTGTCCGGTCTTGTCCTGTCTTGTCTGGGTCTTGTCCGGTCTTGTCCGGTCTTGTCTGGGTCTTGTCCGGTCTTGTCCGGTCTTGTCTGGGTCTTGTCCGGTCTTGTCCGGTCTTGTCTGGGTCTTGTCCGGTCTTGACTGGGTCTTGTCCGGTCTTGTCCGGTCTTGTCTTGTCTGGGTCTTGTCCGGTCTTGACTTGTCTGGGTCTTGTCCGGTCTTGTCCGGTCTTGTCCGGTCTTGTCCGGTCTTGTCTGGGTCTTGTCCGGTCTTGTCTGGGTCTTGTCCGGTCTTGTCTTGTCTGGGTCTTGTCCGGTCTTGTCCGGTCTTGTCCGGTCTTGCCCAGTCTTGTCCGGTCTTGTCCGGTCTTGTCCAGTCTTGTCTGGATCTCGTCCGGTCTTGTCCGGTCTTGTCCGGTCTTGTCTGGGTCTTGTCCGGTCTTGTCCGGTGTTGTCTGGGTCTTGTCCGGTCTTGTCCGGTGTTGTCTGGGTCTTGTCCGGTCTTGTCCGGTGTTGTCTGGGTCTTGTCCGGTCTTGTCCGGTCTTGTCTGTGTCTTGTCCGGTCTTGTCTGGTCTTGTCTGGGTCTTGTCCGGTCTTGTCCGGTCTTGTCTGGGCCTTGTCCGGTCTTGTCCGGGCCTTGTCCGGTCTGGTCCGGTCTTGTCTGGGTCTTGTCCGGGTCTTGTCCGGTCTTGTACGGTCTTGTCTGGGTCTTGTCCGGTCTTGTCCGGTCTTGTCCGGGTCTTCTCCGGTCTTGTCTGCGTCTTGTCCGGTCTTGTCTGGGTCTTGTCCGGTCTTGTCCGGTCTTGTCTGGGTCTTGTCCGGTCTTGTCTGGGTCTTGTCCGGTCTTGTCCGGTCTTGTCTGGGTCTTGTCCGGTCTTGTCCGGTCTTGTCTGGGTCTTGTCTGGTATTGTCCGGTCTTGTCCGGTCTTGTCTGAGTCTTGTCCGGTCTTGTCCGGGTCTTGTCCGGTCTTGTCCGGCCTTGTCCGGGTCTTGTCCGGTCTTGTCCGGCCTTGTCCGGGTCTTGTCCGGCCTTGTCTGGGTGTTGTCCGGTGTTGTCCGGCCTTGTCTGGATCTTGTCCGGTCTTGTCCGGCCTTGTCTGGTCTTGTCCGGTCTTGTCTGGGTCTCGTCCGGTCTTGTCCGGTCTTGTCCGGTCTTGTCTGGGTCTCGTCCGGTCTTGTCCGATCATGTCCGGTCTTGTCTGGGTCTCGTCCGGTCTTGTTCGTTCTTGTCTGGGTCTCGTCCGGTCTTGTCCGGTCTTGCCTGGGTCTCGTCCGGTCTTGTCCGGTCTTGTCTGGGTCTCGTCCGGTCTTGTCCGGTCTTGTCTGGGTCTCGTCCGGTCTTGTCCGGTCTTGTCCGGTCTTGTCTGGGTCTCGTCCGGTCTTGTCCGGTCTTGTCCGGTCTTGTCTGTGTCTTGTCCGGTCTTGTCCGGTCTTGTCTGGGTCTTGTCCGGTCTTGTCCGGTCTTGTCTGGGTCTTGTCCGGTCTTGTCCGTGTCTTGTCCGGTCTTGTCCGATCTTGTCTGGGTCTTGTCCGGTCTTGTCCGGTCTTGTCCGGGTCTTGTCCGGTCTTGTCCGGTCTTGTCCGGGTCTTGTCCGGTCTTGTCCGGTCTTGTCCGGGTCTTGTCCGGTCTTGTCTGGGTCTTGTCCGGTCTTGTCCGGTCTTGTCCGGGTCTTGTCTGGGTCTTGTCCGGTCTTGTCTGGGTTTTGTCTGGTCTTGTCCGGTCTTGTCCGGTCTTGTCTGGGTCTTGTCTCGGTCTTGTCCGGTCTTGTCTGGGTCTTGTCCGGTCTTGTCCGGTCTTGTCTGGGTCTTGTCCGGTCTTGTCTGGGTCTTGTCCGGTCTTGTCTGTGTCTTGTCCGGTCTTGTCTGGGTCTTGTCCGGTCTTGTCCGGTCTTGTCTGGGTCTTGTCTGGGTCTTGTCCGGTCTTGTCTGGGTCTTGTCTGGGTTTTGTCCGGTCTTGTCCGGTCTTGTCTGGGTCTTGTCCGGTCTTGTCCGGTCTTGACTGGGTCTTTACTGGGTCTTGTCCGGTCTTGTCTGGTTCTTGTCTGGTCTTGTCCTGTCTTGTCTGGGTCTTGTCCGGTCTTGTCCGGTCTTGTCTGGGTCTTGTCCGGTCTTGTCCGGTCTTGTCTGGGTCTTGTCCGGTCTTGTCCGGTCTTGTCTGGGTCTTGTCCGGTGTTGTCCGGTGTTGTCTGGGTCTTGTCCGGTCTTGTCCGGTCTTGTCTGTGTATTGTCCGGTCTTGTCTGGTCTTGTCTGGGTCTTGTCCGGTCTTGTCCGGTCTTGTCTGGGCCTTGTCCGGTCTTGTCCGGGCCTTGTCCGGTCTTGTCCGGTCTTGTCTGGGTCTTGTCCGGGTCTTGTCCGGTCTTGTACGGTCTTGTCTGGGTCTTGTCCGGTCTTGTCCGGTCTTGTCTGGGTCTTGTCCGGTCTTGTCCGGTCTTGTCTGGGTCTTGTCCGGTCTTGTCCGGTCTTGTCTGGTCTTGTCCGGTCTTGTCCGGTCTTGTCCGGTCTTGTCTGGGTCTTGTCCGGTCTTGTCCGGTCTTGTCCGGGTCTTGTCCGGGTCTTGTCCGGTCTTGTCCGGTCTTGTCAGGTCTTGTCCGGGTCTTGTCCGGGTCTTGTCCGGGTCTTGTCCGGGTCTTGTCCGGTCTTGTCCGGGTCTTGTCCGGTCTTGTCCGGTCTTGTCCGGTTCTTGTCCGGTCTTGTCCGGTCTTGTCCGGTCTTGTCCGGGTCTTCTCCGGTCTTGTCTGCGTCTTGTCCGGTCTTGTCTGGGTCTTGTCCGGTCTTGTCCGGTCTT
This sequence comes from Rhinoraja longicauda, assembly GCF_053455715.1. Classification (NCBI taxonomy): domain Eukaryota; kingdom Metazoa; phylum Chordata; class Chondrichthyes; order Rajiformes; family Arhynchobatidae; genus Rhinoraja; species Rhinoraja longicauda. The sequence continues at coordinate 49,332 of NW_027601432.1, forward strand.
GTCTGGGTCTTGTCCGGTCTTGTCTGCGTCTTGTCCGGTCTTGTCTGGGTCTTGTCCGGTCTTGTCCGGTCTTGTCTGGGTCTTGTCCGGTCTTGTCTGGGTCTTGTCCGGTCTTGTCCGGTCTTGTCTGGGTCTTGTCCGGTCTTGTCCGGTCTTGTCTGGGTCTTGTCTGGTATTGTCCGGTCTTGTCCGGTCTTGTCTGAGTCTTGTCCGGTCTTGTCCGGGTCTTGTCCGGTCTTGTCCGGCCTTGTCCGGGTCTTGTCCGGTCTTGTCCGGCCTTGTCCGGGTCTTGTCCGGCCTTGTCTGGGTGTTGTCCGGTGTTGTCCGGCCTTGTCTGGGTCTTGTCCGGTCTTGTCCGGCCTTGTCTGGTCTTGTCCGGTCTTGTCTGGGTCTCGTCCGGTCTTGTCCGGTCTTGTCCGGTCTTGTCTGGGTCTCGTCCGGTCTTGTCCGGTCATGTCCGGTCTTGTCTGGGTCTCGTCCGGTCTTGTCCGGTCTTGTCTGGGTCTCGTCCGGTCTTGTCCGGTCTTGCCTGGGTCTCGTCCGGTCTTGTCCAGTCTTGTCTGGGTCTCGTCCGGTCTTGTCCGGTCTTGTCTGGGTCTCGTCCGGTCTTGTCCGGTCTTGTCCGGTCTTGTCTGGGTCTCGTCCGGTCTTGTCCGGTCTTGTCCGGTCTTGTCTGTGTCTTGTCCGGTCTTGTCCGGTCTTGTCTGGGTCTTGTCCGGTCTTGTCCGGTCTTGTCTGGGTCTTGTCCGGTCTTGTCCGTGTCTTGTCCGGTCTTGTCCGATCTTGTCTGGGTCTTGTCCGGTCTTGTCCGGTCTTGTCCGGGTCTTGTCCGGTCTTGTCCGGTCTTGTCCGGGTCTTGTCCGGTCTTGTCCGGTCTTGTCCGGGTCTTGTCCGGTCTTGTCTGGGTCTTGTCCGGTCTTGTCCGGTCTTGACAGGGTCTTGTCTGGGTCTTGTCCGGTCTTGTCTGGGTTTTGTCTGGTCTTGTCCGGTCTTGTCCGGTCTTGTCTGGGTCTTGTCTCGGTCTTGTCCGGTCTTGTCTGGGTCTTGTCCGGTCTTGTCCGGTCTTGTCTGGGTCTTGTCCGGTCTTGTCTGGGTCTTGTCCGGTCTTGTCTGTGTCTTGTCCGGTCTTGTCTGGGTCTTGTCCGGTCTTGTCCGGTCTTGTCTGGGTCTTGTCTGGGTCTTGTCCGGTCTTGTCTGGGTCTTGTCTGGGTTTTGTCCGGTCTTGTCCGGTCTTGTCTGTTTCTTGTCCGGTCTTGTCCGGTCTTGACTGGGTCTTTACTGGGTCTTGTCCGGTCTTGTCTGGTTCTTGTCTGGTCTTGTCCTGTCTTGTCTGGGTCTTGTCCGGTCTTGTCCGGTCTTGTCTGGGTCTTGTCCGGTCTTGTCCGGTCTTGTCTGGGTCTTGTCCGGACTTGTCCGGTCTTGCCTGGGTCTTGTCCGGTCTTGTCCGGTCTTGTCTGGGTCTTGTCCGGTCTTGTCCGGTCTTGTCCGGTCTTGTCTGGGTCTTGTCCGGTCTTGTCTGTGTCTTGTCCAGTCTTGTCCGGTCTTGTCCGGTCTTGTCTGTGTCTTGTCCGGTCTTGTCCGGTCTTGTCTGGGTCTTGTCCGGTCTTGTCCGGTCTTGTCTGGGTCTTGTCCGGTCTTGTCCGGTCTTGTCTGGGTCTTGTCCTGTCTTGTCCGGTCTTGTCTGGGTCTTGTCCGGTCTTGTCCGGTCTTGTCTGGGTCTTGTCCGGTCTTGACTGGGTCTTGTCCGGTCTTGTCCGGTCTTGTCTTGTCTGGGTCTTGTCCGGTCTTGTCCGGTCTTGTCTGGGTCTTGTCCGGTCTTGTCTGGTTCTTGTCCGGTCTTGTCCGGTCTTGTCCGGTCTTGTCTGGGTCTTGTCCGGTCGTGTCTGGGTCTTGTCCGGTCTTGTCCGGTCTTGTCTGGGTCTTGTCCGGTCTTATGTGGGTCTTGTCCGGTCTTGTCTGGGTCTTGTCCGGTCTTGTCTGTGTCTTGTCCGGTCTTGTCCGGTCTTGTCTGGGTCTTGTCCGGTCTTGTCCGGGTCTTGTCCGGTCTTGTCCGGTCTTGTCCGGTCTTGTCCGGGTCTTGTCCGGTCTTGTCCGGTCTTGTCCGGTCTTGTCCGGTCTTGTCCGGTCTTGTCCGGTCTTGTCTGGATCTCGTCCGGTCTTGTCCGGTCTTGTCCGGTCTTGTCTGGGTCTTGTCCGGTCTTGTCCGGTGTTGTCTGGATCTTGTCCGGTCTTGTCCGGTGTTGTCTGGGTCTTGTCCGGTCTTGTCCGGTGTTGTCTGGGTCTTGTCCGGTCTTGTCCGGTCTTGTCTGTGTCTTGTCCGGTCTTGTCCGGTCTTGTCTGGGTCTTGTCCGGTCTTGTCCGGTCTTGTCTGGGCCTTGTCCGGTCTTGTCCGGGCCTTGTCCGGTCTTGTCCGGTCTTGTCTGGGTCTTGTCCGGTCTTGTCCGGTCTTGTCTGGGTCTTGTCCGGTCTTGTCCGGTCTTGTCTGGGTCTTGTTCGGTCTTGTCCGGTCTTGTCTGGGTCTTGTCCGGTCTTGTCCGGTCTTGTCTGGGTCTTGTCCGGTCTTGTCCGGTCTTGTATGGGTCTTGTCCGGTCTTGTCCGGTCTTGTCTGGTCTTGTCCGGTTTTTTCCGGACTTGTCCGGTCTTGTCTGGGTCTTGTCCGGTCTTGTCCGGTCTTGTCCGGGTCTTGTCCGGTCTTGTCCGGTCTTGTCCGGTCTTGTCCGGGTCTTGTCCGGGTCTTGTCCGGGTCTTGTCCGGTCTTGTCCGGGTCTTGTCCGGGTCTTGTCCGGTCTTGTCCGGGTCTTGTCCGGGTCTTGTCCGGGTCTTGTCCGGGTCTTGTCCGGGTCTTGTCCGGTCTTGTCCGGGTCTTGTCCGGTCTTGTCCGGTCTTGTCCGGGTCTTGTCCGGTCTTGTCCGGTCTTGTCTGGGTCTTGTCCGGTCTTGTCCGGTCTTGTCTGGGTCTTGTCCGGTCTTGTCCGGTCTTGTCTGGGTCTTGTCCGGTCTTGTCCGGTCTTGTCTGGGTCTTGTCCGGTCTTGACTGGGTCTTGTCCGGTCTTGTCCGGTCTTGTCTTGTCTGGGTCTTGTCCGGTCTTGTCTTGTCTGGGTCTTGTCCGGTCTTGTCCGGTCTTGTCTGGGTCTTGTCCGGTCTTGTCTGGGTCTTGTCCGGTCTTGTCTTGTCTGGGTCTTGTCCGGTCTTGTCCGGTCTTGTCCGGTCTTGCCCAGTCTTGTCCGGTCTTGTCCGGTCTTGTCCGGTCTTGTCTGGATCTCATCCGGTCTTGTCCGGTCTTGTCCGGTCTTGTCTGGGTCTTGTCCGGTCTTGTCCGGTGTTGTCTGGGTCTTGTCCGGTCTTGTCCGGTGTTGTCTGGGTCTTGTCCGGTCTTGTCCGGTGTTGTCTGTGTCTTGTCCGGTCTTGTCCGGTCTTGTCTGTGTCTTGTCCGGTCTTGTCTGGTCTTGTCTGGGTCTTGTCCGGTCTTGTCCGGTCTTGCCTGGGCCTTGTCCGGTCTTGTCCGGGCCTTGTCCGGTCTTGTCCGGTCTTGTCTGGGTCTTGTCCGGGTCTTGTCCGGTCTTGTCCGGTCTTGTCTGGTGTTGTCCGGTCTTGTCCGGTCTTGTCCGGTCTTGTCTGGGTCTTGTCCGGTCTTGTCCGGTCTTGTCCGGGTCTTGTCCGGGTCTTGTCCGGTCTTGTCCGGTCTTGTCAGGTCTTGTCCGGGTCTTGTCCGGGTCTTGTCCGGGTCTTGTCCGGGTCTTGTCCGGTCTTGTCCGGGTCTTGTCCGGTCTTGTCCGGTCTTGTCCGGGTCTTGTCCGGTCTTGTCCGGTCTTGTCCGGGTCTTGTCCGGTCTTGTCTGCGTCTTGTCCGGTCTTGTCTGGGTCTTGTCCGGTCTTGTCCGGTCTTGTCTGGGTCTTCTCCGGTCTTGTCTGGGTCTTGTCCGGTCTTGTCCGGTCTTGTCTGGGTCTTGTCCGGTCTTGTCCGGTCTTGTCTGGGTCTTGTCTGGTATTGTCCGGTCTTGTCCGGTCTTGTCTGAGTCTTGTCCGGTCTTGTCCAGGTCTTGTCCGGTCTTGTCCGGCCTTGTCCGGGTCTTGTCCGGTCTTGTCCGGCCTTGTCCGGGTCTTGTCCGGCCTTGTCTGGGTGTTGTCCGGTGTTGTCCGGCCTTGTCTGGGTCTTGTCCGGTCTTGTCCGGCCTTGTCTGGTCTTGTCCGGTCTTGTCTGGGTCTCGTCCGGTCTTGTCCGGTCTTGTCCGGTCTTGTCCGGTCTTGTCCGGTCTTGTCTGGGTCTCGTCCGGTCTTGTCCGGTCATGTCCGGTCTTATCTGGGTCTCGTCCGGTCTTGTCCGGTCTTGTCTGGGTCTCGTCCGGTCTTGTCCGGTCTTGTCTGGGTCTCGTCCGGTCTTGTCCGGTCTTGTCTGGGTCTCGTCCGGTCTTGTCCGGTCTTGTCTGGGTCTCGTCCGGTCTTGTCCGGTCTTGTCCGGTCTTGTCTGGGTCTCGTCCGGTCTTGTCCGGTCTTGTCCAGTCTTGTCTGTGTCTTGTCCGGTCTTGTCCGGTCTTGTCTGGGTCTTGTCCGGTCTTGTCCGGTCTTGTCTGGGTCTTGTCCGGTCTTGTCTGTGTCTTGTCCGGTCTTGTCCGATCTTGTCTGGGTCTTGTCCGGTCTTGTCCGGTCTTGTCCGGGTCTTGTCCGGTCTTGTCTGGTCTTGTCCGGGTCTTGTCCGGTCTTGTCCGGTCTTGTCCGGGTCTTGTCCGGTCTTGTCTGGGTCTTGTCCGGTCTTGTCCGGTCTTGTCCGGGTCTTGTCTGTGTCTTGTCCGGTCTTGTCTGGGTTTTGTCTGGTCTTGTCCGGTCTTGTCCGGTCTTGTCTGGGTCTTGTCTCGGTCTTGTCCGGTCTTGTCTGGGTCTTGTCCGGTCTTGTCCGGTCTTGTCTGGGTCTTGTCCGGTCTTGTCTGGGTCTTGTCCGGTCTTGTCTGTGTCTTGTCCGGTCTTGTCTGGGTCTTGTCCGGTCTTGTCCGGTCTTGTCTGGGTCTTGTCTGGGTCTTGTCCGGTCTTGTCCGGTCTTGTCTGGGTTTTGTCCGGTCTTGTCCGGACTTGTCTGGGTCTTGTCCGGTCTTGTCCGGTCTTGACTGGGTCTTTACTGGGTCTTGTCCGGTCTTGTCTGGTTCTTGTCTGGTCTTGTCCTGTCTTGTCTGGGTCTTGTCCGGTCTTGTCCGGTCTTGTCTGGGTCTTGTCCGGTCTTGTCCGGTCTTGTCTGGGTCTTGTCCGGTCTTGTCCGTGTCTTGTCCGGTCTTGTCCGATCTTGTCTGGGTCTTGTCCGGTCTTGTCCGGTCTTGTCCGGGTCTTGTCCGGTCTTGTCCGGTCTTGTCCGGGTCTTGTCCGGTCTTGTCTGGGTCTTGTCCGGTCTTGTCCGGTCTTGTCCGGGTCTTGTCTGGGTCTTGTCCGGTCTTGTCTGGGTTTTGTCTGGTCTTGTCCGGTCTTGTCCGGTCTTGTCTGGGTCTTGTCTCGGTCTTGTCCGGTCTTGTCTGGGTCTTGTCCGGTCTTGTCCGGTCTTGTCTGGGTCTTGTCCGGTCTTGTCTGGGTCTTGTCCGGTCTTGTCTGTGTCTTGTCCGGTCTTGTCTGGGTCTTGTCCGGTCTTGTCCGGTCTTGTCTGGGTCTTGTCTGGGTCTTGTCCGGTCTTGTCCGGTCTTGTCTGGGTTTTGTCCGGTCTTGTCCGGTCTTGTCTGGGTCTTGTCCGGTCTTGTCCGGTCTTGACTGGGTCTTTACTGGGTCTTGTCCGGTCTTGTCTGGTTCTTGTCTGGTCTTGTGCTGTCTTGTCTGGGTCTTGTCCGGTCTTGTCCGGTCTTGTCTGGGTCTTGTCCGGTCTTGTCTGTGTCTTGTCCGGTCTTGTCCGGGTCTTGTCCGGTCTTGACTGGGTCTTGTCCGGTCTTGTCCGGTCTTGTCTTGTCTGGGTCTTGTCCGGTCTTGTCTTGTCTGGGTCTTGTCCGGTCTTGTCCGGTCTTGTCTGGGTCTTGTCCGGTCTTGTCTGGGTCTTGTCCGGTCTTGTCTTGTCTGGGTCTTGTCCGGTCTTGTCCGGTCTTGTCCGGTCTTGCCCAGTCTTGTCCGGTCTTGTCCGGTCTTGTCCGGTCTTGTCTGGATCTCATCCGGTCTTGTCCGGTCTTGTCCGGTCTTGTCTGGGTCTTGTCCGGTCTTGTCCGGTGTTGTCTGGGTCTTGTCCGGTCTTGTCCGGTGTTGTCTGGGTCTTGTCCGGTCTTGTCCGGTGTTGTCTGTGTCTTGTCCGGTCTTGTCCGGTCTTGTCTGTGTCTTGTCCGGTCTTGTCTGGTCTTGTCTGGGTCTTGTCCGGTCTTGTCCGGTCTTGCCTGGGCCTTGTCCGGTCTTGTCCGGGCCTTGTCCGGTCTTGTCCGGTCTTGTCTGGGTCTTGTCCGGGTCTTGTCCGGTCTTGTCCGGTCTTGTCTGGGTCTTGTCCGGTCTTGTCCGGTCTTGTCTGGGTCTTGTCCGGTCTTGTCCGGTCTTGTCTGTGTCTTGTCCGGTCTTGTCCGGTCTTGTCTGGTGTTGTCCGGTCTTGTCCGGTCTTGTCCGGTCTTGTCTGGGTCTTGTCCGGTCTTGTCCGGTCTTGTCCGGGTCTTGTCCGGGTCTTGTCCGGTCTTGTCCGGTCTTGTCAGGTCTTGTCCGGGTCTTGTCCGGGTCTTGTCCGGGTCTTGTCCGGGTCTTGTCCGGTCTTGTCCGGGTCTTGTCCGGTCTTGTCCGGTCTTGTCCGGGTCTTGTCCGGTCTTGTCCGGTCTTGTCCGGGTCTTGTCCGGTCTTGTCTGCGTCTTGTCCGGTCTTGTCTGGGTCTTGTCCGGTCTTGTCCGGTCTTGTCTGGGTCTTCTCCGGTCTTGTCTGGGTCTTGTCCGGTCTTGTCCGGTCTTGTCTGGGTCTTGTCCGGTCTTGTCCGGTCTTGTCTGGGTCTTGTCTGGTATTGTCCGGTCTTGTCCGGTCTTGTCTGAGTCTTGTCCGGTCTTGTCCAGGTCTTGTCCGGTCTTGTCCGGCCTTGTCCGGGTCTTGTCCGGTCTTGTCCGGCCTTGTCCGGGTATTGTCCGGCCTTGTCTGGGTGTTGTCCGGTGTTGTCCGGCCTTGTCTGGGTCTTGTCCGGTCTTGTCCGGCCTTGTCTGGTCTTGTCCGGTCTTGTCTGGGTCTCGTCCGGTCTTGTCCGGTCTTGTCCGGTCTTGTCCGGTCTTGTCCGGTCTTGTCTGGGTCTCGTCCGGTCTTGTCCGGTCATGTCCGGTCTTATCTGGGTCTCGTCCGGTCTTGTCCGGTCTTGTCTGGGTCTCGTCCGGTCTTGTCCGGTCTTGTCTGGGTCTCGTCCGGTCTTGTCCGGTCTTGTCTGGGTCTCGTTCGGTCTTGTCCGGTCTTGTCTGGGTCTCGTCCGGTCTTGTCCGGTCTTGTCCGGTCTTGTCTGGGTCTCGTCCGGTCTTGTCCGGTCTTGTCCAGTCTTGTCTGTGTCTTGTCCGGTCTTGTCCGGTCTTGTCTGGGTCTTGTCCGGTCTTGTCCGGTCTTGTCTGGGTCTTGTCCGGTCTTGTCCGTGTCTTGTCCGGTCTTGTCCGATCTTGTCTGGGTCTTGTCCGGTCGTGTCCGGTCTTGTCCGGGTCTTGTCCGGTCTTGTCTGGTCTTGTCCGGGTCTTGTCCGGTCTTGTCCGGTCTTGTCCGGGTCTTGTCCGGTCTTGTCTGGGTCTTGTCCGGTCTTGTCCGGTCTTGTCCGGGTCTTGTCTGTGTCTTGTCCGGTCTTGTCTGGGTTTTGTCTGGTCTTGTCCGGTCTTGTCCGGTCTTGTCTGGGTCTTGTCTCGGTCTTGTCCGGTCTTGTCTGGGTCTTGTCCGGTCTTGTCCGGTCTTGTCTGGGTCTTGTCCGGTCTTGTCTGGGTCTTGTCCGGTCTTGTCTGTGTCTTGTCCGGTCTTGTCTGGGTCTTGTCCGGTCTTGTCCGGTCTTGTCTGGGTCTTGTCTGGGTCTTGTCCGGTCTTGTCCGGTCTTGTCTGGGTTTTGTCCGGTCTTGTCCGGACTTGTCTGGGTCTTGTCCGGTCTTGTCCGGTCTTGACTGGGTCTTTACTGGGTCTTGTCCGGTCTTGTCTGGTTCTTGTCTGGTCTTGTCCTGTCTTGTCTGGGTCTTGTCCGGTCTTGTCCGGTCTTGTCTGGGTCTTGTCCGGTCTTGTCCGGTCTTGTCTGGGTCTTGTCCGGTCTTGTCCGTGTCTTGTCCGGTCTTGTCCGATCTTGTCTGGGTCTTGTCCGGTCTTGTCCGGTCTTGTCCGGGTCTTGTCCGGTCTTGTCCGGGTCTTGTCCGGTCTTGTCCGGTCTTGTCCGGGTCTTGTCCGGTCTTGTCTGGGTCTTGTCCGGTCTTGTCCGGTCTTGTCCGGGTCTTGTCTGGGTCTTGTCCGGTCTTGTCTGGGTTTTGTCTGGTCTTGTCCGGTCTTGTCCGGTCTTGTCTGGGTCTTGTCTCGGTCTTGTCCGGTCTTGTCTGGGTCTTGTCCGGTCTTGTCCGGTCTTGTCTGGGTCTTGTCCGGTCTTGTCTGGGTCTTGTCCGGTCTTGTCTGTGTCTTGTCCGGTCTTGTCTGGGTCTTGTCCGGTCTTGTCCGGTCTTGTCTGGGTCTTGTCTGGGTCTTGTCCGGTCTTGTCCGGTCTTGTCTGGGTTTTGTCCGGTCTTGTCCGGTCTTGTCTGGGTCTTGTCCGGTCTTGTCCGGTCTTGACTGGGTCTTTACTGGGTCTTGTCCGGTCTTGTCTGGTTCTTGTCTGGTCTTGTGCTGTCTTGTCTGGGTCTTGTCCGGTCTTGTCCGGTCTTGTCTGGGTCTTGTCCGGTCTTGTCTGTGTCTTGTCCGGTCTTGTCCGGTCTTGTCCGGTCTTGTCTGTGTCTTGTCCGGTCTTGTGCGGTCTTGTCTGGGTCTTGTCCGGTCTTGTCCGGTCTTGTCTGGGTCTTGTCCGGTCTTGTCCGGTCTTGTCTGGGTCTTGTCCGGTCTTGTCCGGTCTTGTCTGGGTCTTGTCCGGGTCTTGTCCGGTCTTGACTGGGTCTTGTCCGGTCTTGTCCGGTCTTGTCTTGTCTGGGTCTTGTCTGGGTCTTGTCCGGTCTTGTCTGGGTCTTGTCCGGTCTTGTCTGGGTCTTGTCCGGTCTTGTCCGGTCTTGTCTGGGTCTTGTCCGGTCTTGTCTGGGTCTTGTCCGGTCTTGTCCAGTCTTGTCTGGGTCTTGTCCGGTCTTATGTGGGTCTTGTCCGGTCTTGTCTGGGTCTTCTCCGGTCTTGTCCGGTCTTGTCCGGTCTTGTCTGTGTCTTGTCCGGTCTTGTCCGGTCTTGTCTGGGTCTTGTCCGGTCTTGTCCGGGTCTTGTCCGGTCTTGTCCGGTCTTGTCCGGTCTTGTCCGGGTCTTGTCCGGTCTTGTCCGGTCTTGTCCAGTCTTGTCCGGTCTTGTCCGGTCTTGTCCGGTCTTGTCTGGATCTCGTCCGGTCTTGTCCGGTCTTGTCCGGTCTTGTCTGGGTCTTGTCCGGTTTTGTCCGGTGTTGTCTGGATCTTGTCCGGTCTTGTCCGGTGTTGTCTGTGTCTTGTCCGGTCTTGTCCGGTGTTGTCTGGGTCTTGTCCGGTCTTGTCCGGTCTTGTCTGTGTCTTGTCCGGTCTTGTCCGGTCTTGTCTGGGTCTTGTCCGGTCTTGTCCGGTCTTGTCTGGGCCTTGTCCGGTCTTGTCCGGGCATTGTCCGGTCTTGTCCGGTCTTGTCTGGGTCTTGTCCGGTCTTGTCCGGTCTTGTCTGGGTCTTGTCCGGTCTTGTCCGGTCTTGTCTGGGTCTTGTTCTGTCTTGTCCGGTCTTGTCTGGGTCTTGTCCGGTCTTGTCCGGTCTTGTCTGGGTCTTGTCCGGTCTTGTCCGGTCTTGTATGGGTCTTGTCCGGTCTTGTCTGTTCTTGTCCGGTCTTGTCCGGTCTTGTCCGGTCTTGTCCGGTCTTGTCTGGGTCTTGTCCGGTCTTGTCCGGTCTTGTCCGGGTCTTGTCCGGTCTTGTCCGGTCTTGTCCGGTCTTGTCCGGGTCTTGTCCGGGTCTTGTCCAGGTCTTGTCCGGTCTTGTCCGGGTCTTGCCCGGTCTTGTCCGGTCTTGTCCGGGTCTTGTCCGGTCTTGTCCGGTCTTGTCCGGTCTTGTCCGGTTCTTGTCCGGTCTTGTCCGGTCTTGTCTGCGTCTTGTCCGGTCTTGTCTGGGTCTTCTCCGGTCTTGTCCGGTCTTGTCTGGGTCTTGTCCGGTCTTGTCTGGGTCTTGTCCGGTCTTGTCCGGTCTTGTCTGGGTCTTGTCCGGTCTTGTCCGGTCTTGTCTGGGTCTTGTCTGGTATTGTCCGGTCTTGTCCGGTCTTGTCTGAGTCTTGTCTGAGTCTTGTCCGGTCTTGTCCGGGTCTTGTCCGGTCTTGTCCGGCCTTGTCCGGGTCTTGTCCGGTCTTGTCCGGCCTTGTCCGGGTCTTGTCCGGCCTTGTCTGGGTGTTGTCCGGTCTTGTCCGGCCTTGTCTGGGTCTTGTCCGGTCTTGTCCGGCCTTGTCTGGTCTTGTCCGGTCTTGTCTGGGTCTCGTCCGGTCTTGTCCGGTCTTGTCCGGTCTTGTCTGGGTCTCGTCCGGTCTTGTCCGGTCATGTCTGGGTCTCGTCCGGTCTTGTCCGTTCTTGTCTGGGTCTCGTCCGGTCTTGTCCGGTCTTGTCTGGGTCTCGTCCGGTCTTGTCCGGTCTTGTCTGGGTCTCGTCCGGTCTTGTCCGGTCTTGTCTGGGTCTCGTCCGGTCTTGTCCGGTCTTGTCTGGGTCTCGTCCGGTCTTGTCCGGTCTTGTCCGGTCTTTTCTGGGTCTCGTCCGGTCTTGTCCGGTCTTGTCCGGTCTTGTCTGTGTCTTGTCCGGTCTTGTCCGGTCTTGTCTGGCTCTTGTCCGGTCTTGTCTGGGTCTTGTCCGGTCTTGTCCGGTCTTGTCTGGGTCTTGTCCGGTCATATGTGGGTCTTGTCCGGTCTTGTCTGGGTCGTGTCCGGTCTTGTCCGGTCTTGGCCGGTCTTGTCCGGTCTTGTCTGTGTCTTGTCCGGTCTTGTCCGGTCTTGTCTGGGTCTTGTCCGGTCTTGTCCGGGTCTTGTCCGGTCTTGTCCGGTCTTGTCCGGTCTTGTCCGGGTCTTGTCCGGTCTTGTCCGGTCTTGTCCAGTCTTGTCCGGTCTTGTCCGGTCTTGTCCGGTCTTGTCTGGGTCTTGTCCGGTCTTGTCTGGGTCTTGTCCGGTCTTGTCCGGTCTTGTCTGGGTCTTGTCCGGTCTTGTCCGGTCTTGTCTGGGTCTTGTCTGGTATTGTCCGGTCTTGTCCGGTCTTGTCTGAGTCTTGTCTGAGTCTTGTCCGGTCTTGTCCGGGTCTTGTCCGGTCTTGTCCGGCCTTGTCCGGGTCTTGTCCGGTCTTGTCCGGCCTTGTCCGGGTCTTGTCCGGCCTTGTCTGGGTGTTGTCCGGTCTTGTCCGGCCTTGTCTGGGTCTTGTCCGGTCTTGTCCGGCCTTGTCTGGTCTTGTCCGGTCTTGTCTGGGTCTCGTCCGGTCTTGTCCGGTCTTGTCCGGTCTTGTCTGGGTCTCGTCCGGTCTTGTCCGGTCATGTCTGGGTCTCGTCCGGTCTTGTCCGTTCTTGTCTGGGTCTCGTCCGGTCTTGTCCGGTCTTGTCCGGTCTTGTCTGGGTCTTGTCCGGTCTTGTCCGGTCTTGTCTGGGTCTCGTCCGGTCTTGTCCGGTCTTGTCTGGGTCTCGTCCGGTCTTGTCCGGTCTTGTCTGGGTCTCGTCCGGTCTTGTCCGGTCTTGTCCGGTCTTGTCTGGGTCTCGTCCGGTCTTGTCCGGTCTTGTCCGGTCTTGTCTGTGTCTTGTCCGGTCTTGTCCGGTCTTGTCTGGGTCTTGTCCGGTCTTGTCTGGGTCTTGTCCGGTCTTGTCCGGTCTTGTCTGGGTCTTGTCCGGTCTTATGTGGGTCTTGTCCGGTCTTGTCTGGGTCTTGTCCGGTCTTGTCCGGTCTTGTCCGGTCTTGTCCGATCTTGTCTGTGTCTTGTCCGGTCTTGTCCGGTCTTGTCTGGGTCTTGTCCGGGTCTTGTCCGGTCTTGTCCGGTCTTGTCCGGTCTTGTCCGGGTCTTGTCCGGTCTTGTCCGGTCTTGTCCAGTCTTGTCCGGTCTTGTCCGGTCTTGTCCGGTCTTGTCTGGATCTCGTCCGGTCTTGTCCGGTCTTGTCCGGTCTAGTCTGGGTCTTGTCCGGTCTTGTCCGGTGTTGTCTGGGTCTTGTCCGGTCTTGTCCGGTGTTGTCTGGGTCTTGTCCGGTCTTGTCCGGTGTTGTCTGGGTCTTGTCCGGTCTTGTCCGGTCTTGTCTGTGTCTTGTCCGGTCTTGTCCGGTCTTGTCTGGGTCTTGTCCGGTCTTGTCCGGTCTTGTCTGGGCCTTGTCCGGTCTTGTCCGGGCCTTGTCCGGTCTTGTCCGGTCTTGTCTGGGTCTTGTCCGGTCTTGTCCGGTCTTGTCTGGGTCTTGTCCGGTCTTGTCCGGTCTTGTCTGGGTCTTGTTCGGTCTTGTCCGGTCTTGTCTGGGTCTTGTCCGGTCTTGTCCGGTCTTGTCTGGGTCTTGTCCGGTCTTGTCCGGTCTTGTCCGGGTCTTGTCCGGTCTTGTCCGGTCTTGTCCGGTCTTGTCCGGGTGTTGTCCGGGTCTTGTCCGGGTCTTGTCCGGTCTTGTCCGGGTCTTGTCCGGTCTTGTCCGGGTCTTGTCCGATCTTGTCCGGTCTTGTCCGGGTCTTGTCCGGTCTTGTCCGGTCTTGTCTGCGTCTTGTCCGGTCTTGTCTGGGTCTTGTCCGGTCTTGTCCGGTCTTGTCTGTGTCTTGTCCGGTCTTGTCTAGGTCTTGTCCGGTCTTGTCCGGTCTTGTCTGGGTCTTGTCCGGTCTTGTCCGGTCTTGTCTGGGTCTTGTCTGGTATTGTCCGGTCTTGACCGGTCTTGTCTGAGTCTTGTCCGGTCTTGTCCGGGTCTTGTCCGGTCTTGTCCGGCCTTGTCCGGGTCTTGTCCGGTCTTGTCCGGCCTTGTCCGGGTCTTGTCCGGCCTTGTCTGGGTGTTGTCCGGTCTTGTCCGGCCTTGTCTGGGTCTTGTCCGGTCTTGTCCGGCCTTGTCTGGTCTTGTCCGGTCTTGTCTGGGTCTCGTCCGGTCTTGTCCGGTCTTGTCCGGTCTTGTCTGGGTCTCGTCCGGTCTTGTCCGGTCATGTCTGGGTCTAGTCCGGTCTTGTCCGGTCTTGTCTGGGTCTCGTCCGGTCTTGTCCGGTCTTGTCTGGGTATCGTCCGGTCTTGTCCGGTCTTGTCTGGGTCTCGTCCGGTCTTGTCCGGTCTTGTCTGGGTCTCGTCCGGTCTTGTCCGGTCTTGTCTGGGTCTCGTCCGGTCTTGTCCGGTCTTGTCCGGTCTTGTCTGGGTCTCCTACGGTCTTGTCCGGTCTCGTCCGGTCTTGTCTGTGTCTTGTCCGGTCTTGTCCGGTCTTGTCTGGGTCTTGTCCGGTCTTGTCCGGTCTTGTCTGGGTCTTGTCCGGTCTTGTCCGTGTCTTGTCCGGTCTTGTCCGATCTTGTCTGGGTCTTGTCCGGTCTTGTCCGGTCTTGTCCGGGTCTTGTCCGGTCTTGTCCGGTCTTGTCCGGGTCTTGTCCGGTCTTGTCCGGTCTTGTCCGGGTCTTGTCCGGTCTTGTGTGGGTCTTGTCCGGTCTTGTCCGGTCTTGTCCGGGTCTTGTCTGGGTCTTGTCCGGTCTTGTCTGGGTTTTGTCCGGTCTTGTCCGGTCTTGTCCGGTCTTGTCTGGGTCTTGTCTCGGTCTTGTCCGGTCTTGTCTGGGTCTTGTCCGGTCTTGTCTGGGTTTTGTCCGGTCTTGTCCGGTCTTGTCTGGGTCTTGTCCGGTCTTGTCCGGTCTTGTCTGGGTCTTGTCCGGTCTTGTCTGGGTCTTGTCTGGGTCTTGTCCGGTCTTGTCTGGGTCTTTTCCGGTCTTGTCCGGTCTTGTCTGGGTCTTGTTCGGTCTTGTCCGGTCTTGTCTGGGTCTTGTCCGGTCTTGTCCGGTCTTGTCTGGGTCTTGTCCGGTCTTGTCCGGTCTTGTCCGGATCTTGTCCGGTCTTGTCCGGTCTTGTCCGGTCTTGTCCGGGTCTTGTCCGGGTCTTGTCCGGGTATTGTCCGGTCTTGTCCGGGTCTTGTCCGGTCTTGTCCGGTCTTGTCCGGGTCTTGTCCGATCTTGTCCGGTCTTGTCCGGGTCTTGTCCGGTCTTGTCCGGTCTTGTCTGCGTCTTGTCCGGTCTTGTCTGGGTCTTGTCCGGTCTTGTCCGGTCTTGTCTGGGTCTTGTCCGGTCTTGTCTGGGTCTTGTCCGGTCGTGTCCGGTCTTGTCTGGGTCTTGTCCGGTCTTGTCCGGTCTTGTCTGGGTCTTGTCTGGTATTGTCCGGTCTTGTCGGTCTTGTCTGAGTCTTGTCCGGTCTTGTCCGGGTCTTGTCCGGTCTTGTCCGGCCTTGTCTGGGTGTTGTCCGGTCTTGTCCGGCCTTGTCTGGGTCTTGTCCGGTCTTGTCCGGCCTTGTCTGGTCTTGTCTGGGTCTTGTCCGGTCGTGTCCGGTCTTGTCTGGGTCTTGTCCGGTCTTGTCCGGTCTTGTCTGGGTCTCGTCCGGTCTTGTCCGGTCTTGTCCGGTCTTGTCTGGGTCTCGTCCGGTCTTGTCCGGTCATGTCTGGGTCTAGTCCGGTCTTGTCCGGTCTTGTCTGGGTCTCGTCCGGTCTTGTCCGGTCTTGTCTGGGTATCGTCCGGTCTTGTCCGGTCTTGTCTGGGTCTCGTCCGGTCTTGTCCGGTCTTGTCTGGGTCTCGTCCGGTCTTGTCCGGTCTTGTCTGGGTCTCGTCCGGTCTTGTCCGGTCTTGTCCGGTCTTGTCTGGGTCTCGTCCGGTCTTGTCCGGTCTCGTCCGGTCTTGTCTGTGTCTTGTCCGGTCTTGTCCGGTCTTGTCTGGGTCTTGTCCGGTCTTGTCCGGTCTTGTCTGGGTCTTGTCCGGTTTTGTCCGTGTCTTGTCCGGTCTTGTCCGATCTTGTCTGGGTCTTGTCCGGTCTTGTCCGGGTCTTGTCCGGTCTTGTCCGGTCTTGTCCGGGTCTTGTCCGGTCTTGTCCGGGTCTTGTCCGGGTCTTGTCCGGTCTTGTCCGGTCTTGTCCGGGTCTTGTCCGGTCTTGTGTGGGTCTTGTCCGGTCTTGTCCGGTCTTGTCCGGGTCTTGTCTGGGTCTTGTCCGGTCTTGTCTGTGTTTTGTCCGGTCTTGTCCGGTCTTGTCCGGTCTTGTCTGGGTCTTGTCTCGGTCTTGTCCGGTCTTGTCTGGGTCTTGTCCGGTCTTGTCTGGGTTTTGTCCGGTCTTGTCCGGTCTTGTCTGGGTCTTGTCCGGTCTTGTCCGGTCTTGTCTGGGTCTTGTCCGGTCTTGTCCGGTCTTGTCTGGGTCTTGTCTGGTCTTGTCCGGTCTTGTCTGGTTCTTGTCCGGTCTTGTCCGGTGTTGTCTGGGTCTTGTCCATTCTTGTCTGGTCTTGTCTGGGTCTCGTCCGGTCTTGTCCGGTCTTGTCTGGGTCTCGTCCGGTCTTGTCCGGTCTTGTCTGGGTCTCGTCCGGTCTTGTCCGGTCTTGTCCGGTCTTGTCTGGGTCTTGTCCGGTCTTGTCTGGGTCTTGTCCGTTCCTGTCCGGGTCTTGTCCGGTCTTGTCCGGTCTTGTCTGGGTCTTGTCCGGTCGTGTCCGGTCTTGTCTGGGTCTTGTCCGGGTCTTGTCCGGTCTTGTCCGGGTCTTGTCCGGTCTTGTCCGGTCGTGTCCGGGTCTTGTCCGGTCTTGTCTGTGTCTTGTCCGGTCTTGTCCGGTCTTGTCTGGGTCTTGTCCGGTCTTGTCCGGTCTTGTCTGGGTCTTGTCCGGTCTTGTCTGGGTCTTGTCAGGTCTTGTCCGGTCTTGTCTGGGTCTTGTCCGGTCTTGTCCGGTCTTGTCTGGGTCTTGTCCGGTCTTGTCCGGTCTTGTCTGGGTCTTGTCCGGTCTTGTCCGGTCTTGTCTGGGTCTTGTCCGGTCTTGTCCGGTCTTGTCCGGTCTTGTCTGGGTCTTGTCCGGTCTTGTCTGAGTCTTGTCCGGTCTTGTCCGGTCTTGTCTGTGTCTTGTCCGGTCTTGTCCGGTCTTGTCTGGGTCTTGTCCGGTCTTGTCTGGGTCTTGTCCGGTCTTGTCCGGTCTTGTCAGGTTCTTGTCCGGTCTTGTCCGGTCTTGTCTGGGTCTTGTCCGGTCTTGTCCGGTCTTGTCTGGGTCTTGTCCGGTCTTGTCCGGTCTTGTCTGGGTCTTGTCCGGTCTTGACTGGGTCTTGTCCGGTCTTGTCCGGTCTTGTCTTGTCTGGGTCTTGTCCGGTCTTGTCCGGTATTGTCTGGGTCTTGTCCGGTCTTGTCCGGTCTTGTCCTGTCTTGTCTGGGTCTTGTCCGGTCTTGTCTGGGTCTTGTCCGGTCTTGTCCGGTCTTGTCTGGGTCTTGTCCGGTCTTATCTGGGTCTTGTCCGGTCTTTTCTGGTTCTTGTCCGGTCTTGTCCGGTGTTGTCTGGGTCTTGTCCGGTCTTGTCCGGTCTTGTCTGGGTCTCGTCCGGTCTTGTCCGGTCTTGTCTGGGTCTCGTCCGGTCTTGTCCGGTCTTGTCCGGGTCTTGTCCGGTCTTGTCCGGTCTTGTCCGGTCTTGTCCGGGTCTTGTCTGGGTCTTGTCCGGTCTTGTCTGGGTCTTGTACGGTCTTGTCCGGTCTTGTCCGGTCTTGTCCGGTCTTGTCTGGGTCTTGTCCGGTCTTGTCCGGTCTTGTCTGGGTCTTGTCCGGTCTTGTCTGGGTCTTGTCCGGTCTTGTCCGGTCTTGTCTGGGTCTTGTCCGGTCTTGTCTGGGTCTTGTCCGGTCTTGTCCGGTCTTGTGTGGGTCTTGTCCGGTCTTGTCCGGTCTTGTCTGGGTCTTGTCCGGTCTTGTCCGGTCTTGACTGGGTCTTGACTGGGTCTTGTCCGGTCTTATCTGGTTCTTGTCCGGTCTTGTCCTGTCTTGTCTGGGTCTTGTCCGGTCTTGTCCGGTCTTGCCTGGGTCTTGTCCGGTCTTGTCCGGTCTTGTCTGGGTCTTGTCCGGTCTTGTCTGGGTCTTGTCCGGTCTTGTCCGGTCTTGTCTGGGTCTTGTCCGGTCTTGTCCGGTCTTGTCTGGGTCTTGTCCGGTCTTGTCCGGTCTTGTCCGGTCTTGTCTGGGTCTTGTCCGGTCTTGTCTGGGTCTTGTCCGGTCTTGTCCGGTCTTGTCTGTGTCTTGTCCGGTCATGTCCGGTCTTGTCTGGGTCTTGTCCGGTCTTGTCCGGTCTTTTCTGGGTCTTGTCCGGTCTTGTCCGCTCTTGTCTGGGTCTTGTCCGGTCTTGTCCGGGTCTTGTCCGGTCTTCTCCGGTCTTGTCCGGTCTTGTCCGGTCTTGTCCGGGTCTTGTCCGGTCTTGTCTGGTCTTGTCCGGTCTTGTCCGTTCTTGTCCGGTCTTGTCCGGTCTTGTCTGGGTCTCGTCCGGTCTTGTCCGGTCTTGTCTGGGTCTCGTCCGGTCTTGTCCGGTCTTGTCCGATCTTGTCTGGGTCTTGTCCGGTCTTGTCCGGTCTTGTCTGGGTCTTGTCTGGTCTTGTCCGGTCTTGTCTGGGTCTTGTCCGGTCTTGTCCGGTCTTGTCTGGGTCTTGTCCGGTCTTGTCCGGTCTTTTCTGGGTCTTGTCCGGTCTTGTCCGGTCTTGTCTGGGTCTTGTCCGGTCTTGTCCGGGTCTTGTCCGGTCTTGTCCGGTCTTGTCCGTTCTTTTCCGGGTCTTGTCTGGTCTTGTCCGGTCTTGTCCGGTCTTGTCCAGTCTTGTCCGGTCTTGTCCGGTCTTGTCCGGTCTTGTCTGGGTCTTGTCCGGTCTTGTCTGGGTCTTGTCCGGTCTTGTCCGGTCTTGTCTGGGTCTTTTCCGGTCTTTTCCGGTCTTGTCTGGGTCTTGTCCGGTCTTGTCCGGTCTTGTCTGGGTCTTGTCCTGTCTTGTCCGGTCTTGTCTTGGTCTTGTCCGGTCTTGTCCGGTCTTGTCTGGGTCTTGTCCGGTCTTGTCCGGTCTTGTCCGGTGTTGTCTGGGTCTTGTCGGGTCTTGTCTGGGTCTTGTCCGGTCTTGTCCGGTCTTGTCCGATCTTGTCTGGGTCTTGTCCGGTCTTGTCCGGTCTTGTCTGGGTCTTGTCCGGTCTTGTCCGGTCTTGTCTGGGTCTTGTCCGGTCTTGTCCGGTCTTGTCTGGGTCTTGTCTGGGTCTTGTCAGGTCTTGTCCGGTCTTGTCTGGGTCTTCTCCGGTCTTGTCTGGTCTTGTCTGGGTCTTGTCCGGTCTTGTCCCGTCTTGTCTGGGTCTTGTCGGGTCTTGTCCCGTCTTGTCTGGGTCTTGTCCGGTCTTGTCCGGTCTTGTCTGGGTCTTGTCCGGTCTTGTCTGTGTCTTGTCCGGTCTTGTCAGGTCTTGTCTGGGTCTTGTCCGGTCTTGTCCGGTCTTGTCTGGGTCTTGTCCGGTCTTGTCTGGGTCTTGTCCGGTCTTGTCTGGGTCTTGTCCGGTCTTTTCCGGTCTTGTCTGGGTCTTGTCCGGTCTTGTCCGGTCTTGTCTGGGTCTTGTCCTGTCTTGTCCGGTCTTGTCTTGGTCTTGTCCGGTCTTGTCCGGTCTTGTCTGGGTCTTGTCCGGTCTTGTCCGGTCTTGTCCGGTGTTGTCTGGGTCTTGTCGGGTCTTGTCTGGGTCTTGTCCGGTCTTGTCCGGTCTTGTCCGATCTTGTCTGGGTCTTGTCCGGTCTTGTCCGGTCTTGTCTGGGTCTTGTCCGGTCTTGTCCGGTCTTGTCTGGGTCTTGTCCGGTCTTGTCCGGTCTTGTCTGGGTCTTGTCTGGGTCTTGTCAGGTCTTGTCCGGTCTTGTCTGGGTATTCTCCGGTCTTGTCTGGTCTTGTCTGGGTCTTGTCCGGTCTTGTCCCGTCTTGTCTGGGTCTTGTCGGGTCTTGTCCCGTCTTGTCTGGGTCTTGTCCGGTCTTGTCCGGTCTTGTCTGGGTCTTGTCCGGTCTTGTCTGTGTCTTGTCCGGTCTTGTCCGGTCTTGTCTGGGTCTTGTCCGGTCTTGTCCGGTCTTGTCTGGGTCTTGTCCGGTCTTGTCTGGGTCTTGTCCGGTCTTGTCTGGGTCTTGTCCGGTCTTGTCCGGTCTTGTCTGTGTCTTGTCCGGTCTTGTCCGGTCTTGTCTGGGTCTTGTCCGGTCTTGTCTGGGTCTTGTCCGGTCTTGTCCGGTCTTGTCAGGGTCTTGTCCGGTCTTGTCCGGTCTTGTCTGGGTCTTGTCCGGTCTTGTCCGGTCTTGTCTGGGTCTTGTCCGGTCTTGTCCGGTCTTGTCTGGGTCTTGTCCGGTCTTGACTGGGTCTTGTCCGGTCTTGTCCGGTCTTGTCTTGTCTGGGTCTTGTCCGGTCTTGTCCGGTCTTGTCTGGGTCTTGTCCGGTCTTTTCTGGGTCTTGTCCGGTCTTGTCCGGTCTTGTCCTGTCTTGTCTGGGTCTTGTCCGGTCTTGTCTGGGTCTTGTCCGGTCTTGTCCGGTCTTGTCTGGGTCTTGTCCGGTCTTATCTGGGTCTTGTCCGGTCTTGTCTGGTTCTTGTCCGGTCTTGTCCGGTGTTGTCTGGGTCTTGTCCGGTCTTGTCCGGTCTTGTCTGGGTCTCGTCCGGTCTTGTCCGGTCTTGTCTGGGTCTCGTCCGGTCTTGTCCGGTCTTGTCCGGGTCTTGTCCGGTCTTGTCCGGTCTTGTCCGGTCTTGTCCGGGTCTTGTCTGGGTCTTGTCCGGTCTTGTCTGGGTCTTGTACGGTCTTGTCCGGTCTTGTCCGGTCTTGTCCGGTCTTGTCTGGGTCTTGTCCGGTCTTGTCCAGTCTTGTCTGGGTCTTGTCCGGTCTTGTCTGGGTCTTGTCCGGTCTTGTCCGGTCTTGTCTGGGTCTTGTCCGGTCTTGTCCGGTCTTGTCTGGGTCTTGTCCGGTCTTGTCCGGTCTTGTGTGGGTCTTGTCCGGTCTTGTCCGGTCTTGTCTGGGTCTTGTCCGGTCTTGTCCGGTCTTGACTGGGTCTTGACTGGGTCTTGTCCGGTCTTGTCTGGTTCTTGTCCGGTCTTGTCCTGTCTTGTCTGGGTCTTGTCTGGTCTTGTCCGGTCTTGTCTGGGTCTTGTCCGGTCTTGTCCGGTCTTGTCTGGGTCTTGTCCGGTCTTGTCTGGGTCTTGTCCGGTCTTGTCCGGTCTTGTCTGGGTCTTGTCCGGTCTTGTCCGGTCTTGTCTGAGTCTTGTCCGGTCTTGTCCGGTCTTGTCCGGTCTTGTCTGGGTCTTGTCCGGTCTTGTCTGGGTCTTGTCCGGTCTTGTCCGGTCTTGTCTGTGTCTTGTCCGGTCTTGTCCGGTCTTGTCTGTGTCTTGTCCGGTCTTGTCCGGTCTTTTCTGGGTCTTGTCCGGTCTTGTCCGCTCTTGTCTGGGTCTTGTCCGGGTCTTGTCCGGTCTTCTCCGGTCTTGTCTGGGTCTTGTCCGGTCTTGTCTGGGTCTTGTCCGGTCTTGTCCGGTCTTGTCAGGGTCTTGTCCGGTCTTGTCCGGTCTTGTCTGGGTCTTGTCCGGTCTTGTCCGGTCTTGTCTGGGTCTTGTCCGGTCTTGTCCGGTCTTGTCTGGGTCTTGTCCGGTCTTGATTGGGTCTTGTCCGGTCTTGTCCGGTCTTGTCTTGTCTGGGTCTTGTCCGGTCTTGTCCGGTCTTGTCTGGGTCTTGTCCGGTCTTTTCTGGGTCTTGTCCGGTCTTGTCCGGTCTTGTCCGGTCTTGTCCTGTCTTGTCTGGGTCTTGTCCGGTCTTGTCTGGGTCTTGTCCGGTCTTGTCCGGTCTTGTCTGGGTCTTGTCCGGTCTTATCTGGGTCTTGTCCGGTCTTGTCTGGTTCTTGTCCGGTCTTGTCCGGTGTTGTCTGGGTCTTGTCCGGTCTTGTCCGGTCTTGTCTGGGTCTCGTCCGGTCTTGTCCGGTCTTGTCTGGGTCTCGTCCGGTCTTGTCCGGTCTTGTCCGGGTCTTGTCCGGTCTTGTCCGGTCTTGTCCGGTCTTGTCCGGGTCTTGTCTGGGTCTTGTCCGGTCTTGTCTGGGTCTTGTACGGTCTTGTCCGGTCTTGTCCGGTCTTGTCCGGTCTTGTCTGGGTCTTGTCCGGTCTTGTCCAGTCTTGTCTGGGTCTTGTCCGGTCTTGTCTGGGTCTTGTCCGGTCTTGTCCGGTCTTGTCTGGGTCTTGTCCGGTCTTGTCCGGTCTTGTCTGGGTCTTGTCCGGTCTTGTCCGGTCTTGTGTGGGTCTTGTCCGGTCTTGTCCGGTCTTGTCTGGGTCTTGTCCGGTCTTGTCCGGTCTTGACTGGGTCTTGACTGGGTCTTGTCCGGTCTTGTCTGGTTCTTGTCCGGTCTTGTCCTGTCTTGTCTGGGTCTTGTCTGGTCTTGTCCGGTCTTGTCTGGGTCTTGTCCGGTCTTGTCCGGTCTTGTCTGGGTCTTGTCCGGTCTTGTCTGGGTCTTGTCCGGTCTTGTCCGGTCTTGTCTGGGTCTTGTCCGGTCTTGTCCGGTCTTGTCTGGGTCTTGTCCGGTCTTGTCCGGTCTTGTCCGGTCTTGTCTGGGTCTTGTCCGGTCTTGTCTGGGTCTTGTCCGGTCTTGTCCGGTCTTGTCTGTGTCTTGTCCGGTCTTGTCCGGTCTTGTCTGTGTCTTGTCCGGTCTTGTCCGGTCTTTTCTGGGTCTTGTCCGGTCTTGTCCGCTCTTGTCTGGGTCTTGTCCGGGTCTTGTCCGGTCTTGTCCGGTCTTGTCCGGTCTTGTCCGGGTCTTGTCCGGTCTTGTCTGGTCTTGTCCGGTCTTGTCCGTTCTTGTCCGGTCTTGTCCGGTCTTGTCTGGGTCTCGTCCGGTCTTGTCCGGTCTTGTCTGGGTCTCGTCCGGTCTTGTCCGGTCTTGTCCGATCTTGTCTGGGTCTTGTCCGGTCTTGTCCGGTCTTGTCTGGGTCTTGTCTGGTCTTGTCCGGTCTTGTCTGGGTCTTGTCCGGTCTTGTCCGGTCTTGTCCGGTCTTGTCTGGGTCTTGTCCGGTCTTGTCCGGTCTTTTCTGGGTCTTGTCCGGTCTTGTCCGGTCTTGTCTGGGTCTTGTCCGGTCTTGTCCGGGTCTTGTCCAGTCTTGTCCGGTCTTGTCCGTTCTTTTCCGGGTCTTGTCTGGTCTTGTCCGGTCTTGTCCGGTCTTGTCCGGTCTTGTCCGGTCTTGTCCGGTCTTGTCTGGGTCTTGTCCGGTCTTGTCCGGTCTTGCCTGGGTCTTGTCCGGTCTTGTCTGGGTCTTGTCCGGTCTTGTCCGGTCTTGTCTGGGACTTTTCCGGTCTTTTCCGGTCTTGTCTGGGCCTTGTCCGGTCTTGTCCGGTCTTGTCTGGGTCTTGTCCTGTCTTGTCCGGTCTTGTCTTGGTCTTGTCCGGTCTTGTCCGGTCTTGTCTGGGTCTTGTCCGGTCTTGTCCGGTCTTGTCCGGTGTTGTCTGGGTCTTGTCGGGTCTTGTCTGGGTCTTGTCCGGTCTTGTCCGGTCTTGTCCGATCTTGTCTGGGTCTTGTCCGGTCTTGTCCGGTCTTGTCTGGGTCTTGTCCGGTCTTGTCCGGTCTTGTCTGGGTCTTGTCCGGTCTTGTCCGGTCTTGTCTGGGTCTTGTCTGGGTCTTGTCAGGTCTTGTCCGGTCTTGTCTGGGTCTTCTCCGGTCTTGTCTGGTCTTGTCTGGGTCTTGTCCGGTCTTGTCCCGTCTTGTCTGGGTCTTGTCGGGTCTTGTCCCGTCTTGTCTGGGTCTTGTCCGGTCTTGTCCGGTCTTGTCTGGGTCTTGTCCGGTCTTGTCTGGGTCTTGTCCGGTCTTGTCCGGTCTTGTCTGGGTCTTGTCCGGTCTTGTCCGGTCTTGTCTGGGTCTTGTCCGGTCTTGTCCGGTCTTGTCTGGGTCTTGTCCGGTCTTGTCCGGTCTTGTCTGGTTCTGGTCCGGTCTTGTCCGGTCTTGTCTGGGTCTTGTCCGGTCTTGTCCTGTCTTGTCTGGGTCTCGTCCGGTCTTGTCCGGTCTTGTCTGGGTCTCGTCCGGTCATGTCCGGTCTTGTCCGGTCTTGTCCTGTCTTGTCTGGGTCTCGTCCGGTCTTGTCCGGTCTTGTCTGGGTCTCGTCCGGTCTTGTCCGGTCTTGTCTGGGTCTTGTCCGGTCTTGTCCGGTCTTGTCTGGGTCTCGTCCGGTCTTGTCCGGTCTTGTCTGGGTCTCGTCCGGTCTTGTCCGGTCTTGTCTGGGACTCGTCCGGTCTTGTCCGGTCATGTCTGGGTCTCGTCCGGTCTTGTCCGGTCTTGTCTGGGACTCGTCCGGTCTTGTCCGGTCTTGTCCGGTCTTGTCTGGGTCTTGTCCGGTCTTGTCCGGTCTTGTCTGGGTCTTGTCCGGTCTTGTCCGGTCTTGTCTGGGTCTTGTCCGGTCTTGTCCGGTCTTGTCTGGGTCTTGTCCGGTCTTGTCCGGTCTTGTCTGGGTCTTGTCTGGGTCTTGTCAGGTCTTATCCGGTCTTGTCTGGGTCTTCTCCGGTCTTGTCTGGTCTTGTCTGGGTCTTGTCCGGTCTTGTCCCGTCTTGTCTGGGTCTTGTCGGGTCTTGTCCCGTCTTGTCTGGGTCTTGTCCGGTCTTGTCCGATCTTGTCTGGGTCTTGTCCGGTCTTGGCTGGGTCTTGTCCGGTCTTGTCCGGTCTTGTCTGGGTCTTGTCCGGTCTTGTCCGTTCTTGTCTGGGACTTGTCCGGTCTTGTCCGGTCTTGTCTGGGTCTTGTCCGGTCTTGTCCGGTCTTGTCTGGGTCTTGTCCGGTCTTGTCCGGTCTTGTCTGGGTCTTGTCCGGTCTTGTCTGGGTCTTGTCCGGTCTTGTCCGGTCTTGTCCGGTGTTGTCTGGGTCTTGTCCGGTCTTGTCCGGTCTTGACTGGGTCTTGTCCAGTCTTTTCCGGTCTTGTCTGGGTCTTGTCCGGTCTTGTCCGGTCTTGTCTGGTCTTGTCTGGGTCTTGTCCGGACTTGTCTGGGTCTTGTCCGGTCTTGTCCGGTCTTGTCTGGGTCTTGTCCGGTCTTGTCCGGTCTTGTCTGGGTCTTGTCCGGTCTTGTCCGGTCTTGTCTGGGTCTGGTCCGGTCTTGTCCGGTCTTGTCTGGGTCTTGTCCGGTCTTGTCCTGTCTTGTCTGTGTCTCGTCCGGTCTTGTCCGGTCTTGTCTGTGTCTCGTCCGGTCTTGTCCGGTCTTGTCCGGTCTTGTCAGGTCTTGTCTGGGTCTCGTCCGGTCTTGTCCGGTCTTGTCTGGGTCTCGTCCGGTCTTGTCCGGTCTTGTCTGGGTCTTGTCCTGTCTTGTCCGGTCTTGTCTTGGTCTTGTCCGGTCTTGTCCGGTCTTGTCTGGGTCTTGTCCGGTCTTGTCCGGTCTTGTCCGGTGTTGTCTGGGTCTTGTCGGGTCTTGTCTGGGTCTTGTCCGGTCTTGTCCGGTCTTGTCCGGTCTTGTCTGGGTCTTGTCCGGTCTTGTCCGGTCTTGTCTGGGTCTTTTCCGGTCTTGTCCGGTCTTGTCTGGGTCTTGTCCGGTCTTGTCCTGTCTTGTCTGGGTCTCGTCCGGTCTTGTCCTGTCTTGTCTGGGTCTCGTCCGGTCTTGTCCGGTCTTGTCTGTGTCTCGTCCGGTCTTGTCCGGTCTTGTCCGGTCTTGTCCGGTCTTGTCTGGGTCTTGTCCGGTCTTGTCCGGTCTTGTCTGGGTCTTGTCCGGTCTTGTCCGGTCTTGTCTGGGTCTGGTCTGGTCTTGTCCGGTCTTGTCTGGGTCTTGTCCGGTCTTGTCCGTTCTTGTCTGGGACTTGTCCGGTCTTGTCCGGTCTTGTCTGGGTCTTGTCCGGTCTTGTCCGGTCTTGTCTGGGTCTTGTCCGGTCTTGTCCGGTCTTGTCTGGGTCTTGTCCGGTCTTGTCTGGGTCTTGTCCGGTCTTGTCCGGTCTTGTCCGGTGTTGTCTGGGTCTTGTCCGGTCTTGTCCGGTCTTGACTGGGTCTTGTCCAGTCTTTTCCGGTCTTGTCTGGGTCTTGTCCGGTCTTGTCCGGTCTTGTCTGGTCTTGTCTGGGTCTTGTCCGGACTTGTCTGGGTCTTGTCCGGTCTTGTCCGGTCTTGTCTGGGTCTTGTCCGGTCTTGTCCGGTCTTGTCTGGGTCTTGTCCGGTCTTGTCCGGTCTTGTCTGGGTCTGGTCCGGTCTTGTCCGGTCTTGTCTGGGTCTTGTCCGGTCTTGTCCTGTCTTGTCTGTGTCTCGTCCGGTCTTGTCCGGTCTTGTCTGTGTCTCGTCCGGTCTTGTCCGGTCTTGTCCGGTCTTGTCAGGTCTTGTCTGGGTCTCGTCCGGTCTTGTCCGGTCTTGTCTGGGTCTCGTCCGGTCTTGTCCGGTCTTGTCTGGGTCTTGTCCTGTCTTGTCCGGTCTTGTCTTGGTCTTGTCCGGTCTTGTCCGGTCTTGTCTGGGTCTTGTCCGGTCTTGTCCGGTCTTGTCCGGTGTTGTCTGGGTCTTGTCGGGTCTTGTCTGGGTCTTGTCCGGTCTTGTCCGGTCTTGTCCGGTCTTGTCTGGGTCTTGTCCGGTCTTGTCCGGTCTTGTCTGGGTCTTTTCCGGTCTTGTCCGGTCTTGTCTGGGTCTTGTCCGGTCTTGTCCTGTCTTGTCTGGGTCTCGTCCGGTCTTGTCCTGTCTTGTCTGGGTCTCGTCCGGTCTTGTCCGGTCTTGTCTGTGTCTCGTCCGGTCTTGTCCGGTCTTGTCCGGTCTTGTCCGGTCTTGTCTGGGTCTTGTCCGGTCTTGTCCGGTCTTGTCTGGGTCTTGTCCGGTCTTGTCCGGTCTTGTCTGGGTCTGGTCTGGTCTTGTCCGGTCTTGTCTGGGTCTTGTCCGGTCTTGTCCTGTCTTGTCTGGGTCTCGTCCGGTCTTGTCCGGTCTTGTCTGTGTCTCGTCCGGTCTTGTCCGGTCTTGTCCGGTCTTGTCAGGTCTTGTCTGGGTCTCGTCCGGTCTTGTCCGGTCTTGTCTGGGTCTCGT
Source organism: Rhinoraja longicauda (assembly GCF_053455715.1). Lineage (NCBI taxonomy): Eukaryota > Metazoa > Chordata > Chondrichthyes > Rajiformes > Arhynchobatidae > Rhinoraja > Rhinoraja longicauda. The sequence continues at coordinate 75,257 of NW_027601432.1, forward strand.
CCGATCTTGTCCGGTCTTGTCTGGGTCTCGTCCGGTCTTGTCCGGTCTTGTCTGGGTCTCGTCCGGTCTTGTCCGGTCTTGTCTGGGTCTCGTCCGGTCTTGTCCGGTCTTGTCTGGGACTCGTCCGGTCTTGTCCGGTCTTGTCTGGGTCTCGTCCGGTCTTGTCCAGTCTTGTCTGGGTCTCGTCCGGTCTTGTCCGGTCTTGTCTGGGTCTCGTCCGGTCTTGTCCGGTCTTGTCTGGGTCTCGTCCGGTCTTGTCCGGTCTTGTCTGGGTCTCGTCCGGTCTTGTCCGGTCTTGTCTGGGTCTCGTCCGGTCTTGTCCGGTCTTGTCTGGGTCTCGTCCGGTCTTGTCCGGTCTTGTCCGGTCTTGTCTGGGTCTTGTCCGGTCTTGTCCGGTCTTGTCTGGGTCTTGTCCGGTCTTGTCCGGTCTTGTCTGGGTCTTGTCCGGTCTTGTCCGGTCTTGTCTGGGTCTTGTCCGGTCTTGTCCGGTCTTGTCTGGGTCTTGTCCGGTCTTGTCTGGGTCTTGTCCGGTCTTGTCCGGTCTTGTCTGGGTCTTGTCCGGTCTTGTCCGGTCTTGTCTGGGTCTTGTCCGGTCTTGTCCGGTCTTGTCTGGGTCTTGTCCGTTCTTGTCCGGTCTTGTCTGGGTCTTGTCCGGTCTTGTCCGGTCTTGTCTGGGTCTTGTCTGGGTCTTGTCAGGTCTTGTCCGGTCTTGTCTTGGTCTTCTCCGGTCTTGTCTGGTCTTGTCTGGGTCTTGTCCGGTCTTGTCCCGTCTTGTCTGGGTCTTGTCGGGTCTTGTCCCGTCTTGTCTGGGTCTTGTCCGTTCTTGTCCGGTCTTGTCTGGGTCTTGTCCGGTCTTGGCTGGGTCTTGTCCGGTCTTGTCCGGTCTTGTCTGGGTCTTGACCGGTCTTGTCCGTTCTTGTCTGGGACTTGTCCGGTCTTGTCCGGTCTTGTCTGGGTCTTGTCCGGTCTTGTCCGGTCTTGTCTGGGTCTTGTCCGGTCTTGTCCGGTCTTGCCTGGGTCTTTTCCGGTCTTGTCCGGTCTTGTCTGGGTCTTGTCTGGGTCTTGTCTGGTCTTGTCCGGTCTTGTCTGGGTCTTGTCCGGTCTTGTCCGGTCTTGTCTGGGTCTTGTCCGGTCTTTTCTGGTCTTGTCTGGGTCTTGTCCGGTCTTGTCCGGTCTTGTCCGGTCTTGTCTGGGTCTTGTCCGGACTTGTCTGGGTCTTGTCCGGTCTTGTCCGGTCTTGTCTGGGTCTTGTCCGGTCTTGTCCTGTCTTGTCTGGGTCTCGTCCGGTCTTGTCCGGTCTTGTCTGGGTCTCGTCCGGTCTTGTCCGGTCTTGTCCGGTCTTGTCCGGTCTTGTCTGGGTCTCGTCCGGTCTTGTCCGGTCTTGTCTGGGTCTCGTCCGGTCTTGTCCGGTCTTGTCTGGGTCTCGTCCGCTCTTGTCCGGTCTTGTCTGGGTCTCGTCCGGTCTTGTCCGGTCTTGTCTGGGTCTCGTCCGGTCTTGTCCGGTCTTGTCTGGGTCTCGTCCGGTCTTGTCCGGTCTTGTCTGGGTCTCGTCCGGTCTTGTCCGGTCTTGTCTGGGACTCGTCCGGTCTTGTCCGGTCTTGTCTGGGTCTCGTCCGGTCTTTTCCAGTCTTGTCTGGGTCTCGTCCGGTCTTGTCCGGTCTTGTCTGGGTCTCGTCCGGTCTTGTCCGGTCTTGTCTGGGTCTCGTCCGGTCTTGTCCGGTCTTGTCTGGGTCTCGTCCGGTCTTGTCCGGTCTTGTCTGGGTCTCGTCCGGTCTTGTCCGGTCTTGTCTGGGTCTCGTCCGGTCTTGTCCGGTCTTGTCCGGTCTTGTCTGGGTCTTGTCCGGTCTTGTCCGGTCTTGTCTGTGTCTTGTCCGGTCTTGTCCGGTCTTATCTGGGTCTTGTCCGTTCTTGTCCGGTCTTGTCTGGGTCTTGTCCGGTCTTGTCCGGTCTTGTCTGGGTCTTGTCCGGTCTTGTCTGGGTCTTGTCCGTTCTTGTCCGGTCTTGTCTGGGTCTTGTCCGGTCTTGTCCGGTCTTGTCTGGGTCTTGTCCGGTCTTGTCCGGTCTTGTCTGGGTCTTGTCCGGTCTTGTCCGGTCTTGTCCGGTCTTGTCTGGGTCTTGTCCGGTCTTGTCTGGGTCTTGTCCGGTCTTGTCCGGTCTTGTCTGTGTCTTGTCCGGTCTTGTCCGGTCTTGTCTGGGTCTTGTCCGGTCTTGTCCGGTCTTGTCTGGGTCTTGTCCGGTCTTGTCCGGTCTTGTCAGGGTCTTGTCCGGTCTTGTCCGGTCTTGTCTGGGTCTTGTCCGGTCTTGTCCGGTCTTGTCTGGGTCTTGTCCGGTCTTGTCTGGGTCTTGTCCAGTCTTGTCCGGTCTTGTCTGGGTCTTGTCCGGTCTTGACTGGGTCTTGTCCGGTCTTGTCCGGTCTTGTCTTGTCTGGGTCTTGTCCAGTCTTGTCCGGTCTTATCTGGGTCTCGTCCGGTCTTGTCCGGTCTTGTCTGGGTCTCGTCCGGTCTTGTCCGGTCTTGTCTGGGTCTCGTCCGGTCTTGTCCGGTCTTGTCTGGGTCTCGTCCGGTTTTGTCCGGTCTTGTCCGGTCTTGTCCGGTCTTGTCTGGGTCTTGTCCGGTTTTGTCTGGGTCTTGTCCGGTCTTGTCCGGTCTTGTCTGTGTCTTGTCCGGTCTTGTCCGGTCTTGTCTGGGTCTTGTCCGGTCTTGTCTGGGTCTCGTCCGGTCTTGTCCGGTCTTGTCCGGTCTTGTCCGGTCTTGTCTGGGTCTCGTCCGGTCTTGTCCGGTCTTGTCTGGGTCTCGTCCGGTCTTGTCCGGTCTTGTCTGGGTCTTGTCCGGTCTTGTCTGGGTCTTGTCCGGTCTTGACTGGGTCTTGTCCGGTCTTGTCCGGTCTTGTCTTGTCTGGGTCTTGTCCGGTCTTGTCCGGTCTTATCTGGGTCTTGTCCGGTCTTGTCTGGGTCTTGTCCGGTCTTGTCCGGTCTTGTCTGGGTCTTGTCCGGTCTTGTCTGGGTCTTGTCCGGTCTTGTCCGGTCTTGTCTGGGTCTTGTCCGGTCTTGTCTGGGTCTCGTCCGGTCTTGTCCGGTCTTGTCTGGGTCTTGTCCGGTCTTGTCTGGGTCTTGTCCAGTCATGTCCGGTCTTGTCTGGGTCTTGTCCGGTCTTGACTGGGTCTTGTCCGGTCTTGTCCGGTCTTGTCTTGTCTGGGTCTTGTCCGGTCTTGTCCGGTCTTATCTGGGTCTTGTCCGGTCTTGTCTGGGTCTTGTACGGTCTTGTCCGGTCTTGTCTGGGTCTTGTCCGGTCTTGTCTGGGTCTTGTCCGGTCTTGTCCGGTCTTGTCTGGGTCTTGTCCGGTCTTATGTGGGTCATGTCCGGTCTTGTCTGGGTCTTGTCCGGTCTTGTCCGATCTTTTCTGGGTCTTGTCCGGTCTTGTCCGGTCTTGTCTGGGTCTTGTACGGTCTTGTCCGTGTCTTGTCCGGTCTTGTCCGGTCTTGTCCGGTCTTGTCCGGTCTTATCTGGGTCTTGTCCGGTCTTGTCTGGGTCTTGTCTGGGTCTTGTCCGGTCTTGTCTGGGTCTCGTCCGGTCTTGTCCGGTCTTGTCTGGGTCTTGTCCGGTCTTGTCTGGGTCTTGTCCAGTCATGTCCGGTCTTGTCTGGGTCTTGTCCGGTCTTGACTGGGTCTTGTCCGGTCTTGTCCGGTCTTGTCTTGTCTGGGTCTTGTCCGGTCTTGTCCGGTCTTGTCTGGGTCTTGTACGGTCTTGTCCGGTCTTGTCTGGGTCTTGTCCGGTCTTGTCTGGGTCTTGTCCGGTCTTGTCCGGTCTTGTCTGGGTCTTGTCCGGTCTTATGTGGGTCATGTCCGGTCTTGTCTGGGTCTTGTCCGGTCTTGTCCGATCTTTTCTGGGTCTTGTCCGGTCTGGTCCGGTCTTGTCTGGGTCTTGTACGGTCTTGTCCGTGTCTTGTCCGGTCTTGTCCGGTCTTGTCCGGTCTTGTCCGGGTCTTGTCCGGTCTTGTCCAGTCTTGTCCGGTCTTGTCCGGTCTTGTCTGGGTCTCGTCCGGTCTTGTCCGGTCTTGTCTGGGTCTCGACCGGTCTTGTCCGGTCTTGTCCGATATTGTCTGGGTCTTGTCCGGTCTTGTCCGGTCTTGTCTGGGTCTTGTCCGGTCTTGTCCGGTCTTGTCTGGGTCTTGTCCGGTCTTGTCCGGTCTTGTCTGGGTCTTGTCCGGTCTTGTCCGGTCTTTTCTGGGTCTTGTCCGGTCTTGTCTGGGTCTTGTCCGGTCTTGTCCGGGTCTTGTCCGGTCTTGGCCGGTCTTGTCCGGTCTTGTCCGGGTCTTGTCCGGTCTTGTCCGGTCTTGTCCGGTCTTGTCCGGTCTTGTCCGGTCTTGTCCGGTCTTGTCTGGGTCTCGTCCGGTCTTGTCCGGTCTTGTCTGGGTCTCGTCCGGTCTTGTCCGGTCTTGTCCGATCTTGTCTGGGTCTTGTCCGGTCTTGTCCGGTCTTGTCCGGTCTTGTCTGGGTCTTGTCCGGTCTTGTCCGGTCTTGTCCGGTCTTGTCTGGGTCTTGTCCGGTCTTGTCTGGTCTTGTCTGGGTCTTGTCCGGTCTTGTCTGGGTCTTGTCCGGTCTTGTCCGGTCTTGTCTGGGTCTTGTCCGGTCTTTTCCGGTCTTGTCTGGGTCTTGTCCGGTCTTGTCCGGTCTTGTCTGGGTCTTGTCCGGTCTTGTCTTGGTCTTGTCCGGTCTTGTCCGGTCTTGTCTGGGTCTTGTCCGGTCTTGTCCGGTCTTGTCCGGTGTTGTCTGGGTCTTGTCCGGTCTTGTCTGGGTCTTGTCCGGTCTTGTCCGGTCTTGTCCGATCTTGTCCGGGTCTTGTCCGGTCTTGTCCGGTCTTGTCTGGGTCTTGTCCGGTCTTGTCCGGTCTTGTCTGTGTCTTGTTCGGTCTTGTCCGGTCTTGTCTGGGTCTTGTCCGGTCTTGTCCGGTCTTGTCTGGGTCTTGTCCGGTCTTGTCCGGTCTTGTCTGGGTCTTGTCCGGTCTTGTCCGGTCTTGTCCGGTCTTGTCCGGTCTTGTCCGGTCTTGTCTGGGTCTTGTCCGGTCTTGTCTGGGTCTTGTCCAGTCATGTCCGGTCTTGTCTGGGTCTTGTCCGGTCTTGACTGGGTCTTGTCCGGTTTTGTCCGGTCTTGTCTTGTCTGGGTCTTGTCCGGTCTTGTCCGGTCTTATCTGGGTCTTGTCCGGTCTTGTCTGGGTCTTGTCCGGTCTTGTCCGGTCTTGTCTGGGTCTTGTCCGGTCTTGTCTGGGTCTTGTCCGGTCTTGTCCGGTCTTGTCTGGGTCTTGTCCGGTCTTATGTGGGTCATGTCCGGTCTTGTTTGGGTCTTGTCCGGTCTTGTCCGGTCTTTTCTGGGTCTTGTCCGGTCTTGTCCGGTCTTGTCTGGGTCTTGTACGGTCTTGTCCGTGTCTTGTCCGGTCTTGTCCGGTCTTGTCCGGTCTTGTCCGGGTCTTGTCCGGTCTTGTCCAGTCTTGTCCGGTCTTGTCCGGTCTTGTCTGGGTCTCGTCCGGTCTTGTCCGGTCTTGTCTGGGTCTCGACCGGTCTTGTCCGGTCTTGTCCGATCTTGTCTGGGTCTTGTCCGGTCTTGTCCGGTCTTGTCTGGGTCTTGTCCGGTCTTGTCCGGTCTTGTCTGGGTCTTGTCCGGTCTTGTCCGGTCTTGTCTGGGTCTTGTCCGGTCTTGTCTGGGTCTTGTCCGGTCTTGTCCGGTCTTTTCTGGGTCTTGTCCGGTCTTGTCTGGGTCTTGTCCGGTCTTGTCCGGGTCTTGTCCGGTCTTGGCCGGTCTTGTCCGGTCTTGTCCGGGTCTTGTCCGGTCTTGTCCGGTCTTGTCCGGTCTTGTCCGGTCTTGTCCGGTCTTGTCCGGTCTTGTCTGGGTCTCGTCCGGTCTTGTCCGGTCTTGTCTGGGTCTCGTCCGGTCTTGTCCGGTCTTGTCCGATCTTGTCTGGGTCTTGTCCGGTCTTGTCCGGTCTTGTCCGGTCTTGTCTGGGTCTTGTCCGGTCTTGTCTGGGTCTTGTCCGGTCTTGTCTGGGTCTTGTCCGGTCTTGTCCGGTCTTGTCTGGGTCTTGTCCGGTCTTGTCTGGGTCTTGTCCGGTCTTGTCTGGTCTTGTCTGGGTCTTGTCCGGTCTTGTCTGGGTCTTGTCCGGTCTTGTCCGGTCTTGTCTAGGTCTTGTCCGGTCTTTTCCGGTCTTGTCTGGGTCTTGTCCGGTCTTGTCCGGTCTTGTCTGGGTCTTGTCCGGTCTTGTCTTGGTCTTGTCCGGTCTTGTCCGGTCTTGTCTGGGTCTTGTCCGGTCTTGTCCGGTCTTGTCCGGTGTTGTCTGGGTCTTGTCCGGTCTTGTCTGGGTCTTGTCCGGTCTTGTCCGGTCTTGTCCGATCTTGTCTGGGTCTTGTCCGGTCTTGTCCGGTCTTGTCTGGGTCTTGTCCGGTCTTGTCCGGTCTTGTCTGGGTCTTGTTCGGTCTTGTCCGGTCTTGTCTGGGTCTTGTCCGGTCTTGTCCGGTCTTGTCTGGGTCTTGTCCGGTCTTGTCCGGTCTTGTCTGGGTCTTGTCCGGTCTTGTCCGGTCTTGTCCGGTCTTGTCCGGTCTTGTCCGGTCTTGTCTGGGTCTTGTCCGGTCTTGTCTGGGTCTTGTCCGGTCTTGTCCGATCTTGTCTGTGTCTTGTCCGGTCTTGTCCGGTCTTGTCTGGGTCTTGTCCGGTCTTGTCTGGGTCTTGTCCGGTCTTGTCCGGTCTTGTCCGGTCTTGTCCGGTCTTGTCTGGGTCTTGTCCGGTCTTGACTGGGTCTTGTCCGGTCTTGTCCGGTCTTGTCTTGTCTGGGTCTTGTCCGGTCTTGTCCGGTCTTGTCTGGGTCTTGTCCGGTCTTGTCTGGGTCTTCTCCGGTCTTGTCTGGGTCTTGTCCGGTCTTGTCTGGGTCTTGTCCGGTCTTGTCCGGTCTTGTCAGGGTCTTGTCCGGTCTTGTCCGGTCTTGTCTGGGTCTTGTCCGGTCTTGTCCGGTCTTGTCTAGGTCTTGTCCGGTCTTGTCCGGTCTTGTCTGGGTCTTGTCCGGTCTTGACTGGGTCTTGTCCGGTCTTGTCCGGTCTTGTCTTGTCTGGGTCTTGTCCGGTCTTGTCCGGTCTTGTCTGGGTCTTGTCCGGTCTTGTCTGGGTCTTGTCCGGTCTTGTCTGGGTCTTGTCCGGTCTTATCTGGGTCTTGTCCGGTCTTGTCTGGTTCTTGTCCGGTCTTGTCCGGTGTTGTCTGGGTCTTGTCCGGTCTTGTCCGGTCTTGTCTGGGTCTCGTCCGGTCTTGTCCGGTCTTGTCTGGGTCTCGTCCGGTCTTGTCCGGGTCTTGTCCGGTCTTGTCCGGTCTTGTCCGGTCTTGTCCGGGTCTTGTCTGGGTCTTGTCCGGTCTTGTCTGGGTCTTGTACGGTCTTGTCCGATCTTGTCCGGTCTTGTCCGGTCTTGTCTGGGTCTTGTCCGGTCTTGTCCGGTCTTGTCTGGGTCTTGTCCGGTCTTGTCTGGGTCTTGTCCGGTCTTGTCCGGTCTTGTCTGGGTCTTGTCCGGTCTTGTCCGGTCTTGTCTGGGTCTTGTCCGGTCTTGTCCGGTCTTGTCTGGGTCTTGTCCGGTCTTGTCCGGTCTTGACTGGGTCTTGACTGGGTCTTGTCCGGTCTTGTCTGGTTCTTGTCCGGTCTTGTCCGGTCTTGTCTGGGTCTTGTTCGGTCTTGTCCGGTCTTGTCTGGGTCTTGTCCGGTCTTGTCCGGTCTTGTCTGGGTCTTGTCCGGTCTTGTCCGGTCTTGTCTGGGTCTTGTCCGGTCTTGTCCGGTCTTGTCTGGTCTTGTCCGGTCTTGTCCGGTCTTGTCTGGGTCTTGTCCGGTCTTGTCTGGGTCTTGTCCGGTCTTGTCCGATCTTGTCTGTGTCTTGTCCGGTCTTGTCCGGTCTTGTCTGTGTCTTGTCCGGTCTTGTCTGGGTCTTGTCCAGTCTTGTCCGGTCTTGTCAGGGTCTTGTCCGGTCTTGTCCGGTCTTGTCTGGGTCTTGTCCGGTCTTGTCCGGTCTTGTCTAGGTCTTGTCCGGTCTTGTCCGGTCTTGTCTGGGTCTTGTCCGGTCTTGACTGGGTCTTGTCCGGTCTTGTCCGGTCTTGTCTTGTCTGGGTCTTGTCCGGTCTTGTCCGGTCTTGTCTGGGTCTTGTCCGGTCTTGTCTGGGTCTTGTCCGGTCTTGTCTGGGTCTTGTCCGGTCTTGTCCGGTCTTGTCTGGGTCTTGTCCGGTCTTGTCCGGTCTTGTCTAGGTCTTGTCCGGTCTTGTCCGGTCTTGTCTGGGTCTTGTCCGGTCTTGACTGGGTCTTGTCCGGTCTTGTCCGGTCTTGTCTTGTCTGGGTCTTGTCCGGTCTTGTCCGGTCTTGTCTGGGTCTTGTCCGGTCTTGTCTGGGTCTTGTCCGGTCTTGTCTGGGTCTTGTCCGGTCTTATCTGGGTCTTGTCCGGTCTTGTCTGGTTCTTGTCCGGTCTTGTCCGGTGTTGTCTGGGTCTTGTCCGGTCTTGTCCGGTCTTGTCTGGGTCTCGTCCGGTCTTGTCCGGTCTTGTCTGGGTCTCGTCCGGTCTTGTCCGGGTCTTGTCCGGTCTTGTCCGGTCTTGTCCGGTCTTGTCCGGGTCTTGTCTGGGTCTTGTCCGGTCTTGTCTGGGTCTTGTACGGTCTTGTCCGATCTTGTCCGGTCTTGTCCGGTCTTGTCTGGGTCTTGTCCGGTCTTGTCCGGTCTTGTCTGGGTCTTGTCCGGTCTTGTCTGGGTCTTGTCCGGTCTTGTCCGGTCTTGTCTGGGTCTTGTCCGGTCTTGTCCGGTCTTGTCTGGGTCTTGTCCGGTCTTGTCCGGTCTTGTCTGGGTCTTGTCCGGTCTTGTCCGGTCTTGACTGGGTCTTGACTGGGTCTTGTCCGGTCTTGTCTGGTTCTTGTCCGGTCTTGTCCGGTCTTGTCTGGGTCTTGTTCGGTCTTGTCCGGTCTTGTCTGGGTCTTGTCCGGTCTTGTCTGGGTCTTGTCCGGTCTTGTCCGGTCTTGTCTGGGTCTTGTCCGGTCTTGTCCGGTCTTGTCCGGTCTTATCCGGTCTTGTCCGGTCTTGTCTGGGTCTTGTCCGGTCTTGTCTGGGTCTTGTCCGGTCTTGTCTGGGTCTTGTCCGGTCTTGTCCGATCTTGTCTGTGTCTTGTCCGGTCTTGTCCGGTCTTGTCTGGGTCTTGTCCGGTCTTGTCTGGGTCTTGTCCGGTCTTGTCCGGTCTTGTCAGGGTCTTGTCCGGTCTTGTCCGGTCTTGTCTGGGTCTTGTCCGGTCTTGTCCGGTCTTGTCTAGGTCTTGTCCGGTCTTGTCCGGTCTTGTCTGGGTCTTGTCCGGTCTTGACTGGGTCTTGTCCGGTCTTGTCCGGTCTTGTCTTGTCTGGGTCTTGTCCGGTCTTGTCCGGTCTTGTCTGGGTCTTGTCCGGTCTTGTCTGGGTCTTGTCCGGTCTTGTCTGGCTCTTGTCCGGTCTTGTCTGGGTCTTGTCCGGTCTTGTCCGGTCTTGTCAGGGTCTTGTCCGGTCTTGTCCGGTCTTGTCTGGGTCTTGTCCGGTTTTGTCCGGTCTTGTCTAGGTCTTGTCCGGTCTTGTCCGGTCTTGTCTGGGTCTTGTCCGGTCTTGACTGGGTCTTGTCCGGTCTTGTCCGGTCTTGTCTTGTCTGGGTCTTGTCCGGTCTTGTCCGGTCTTGTCTGGGTCTTGTCCGGTCTTATCTGGGTCTTGTCCGGTCTTGTCTGGTTCTTGTCCGGTCTTGTCCGGTCTTGTCTGGGTCTTGTCCGGTCTTGTCTGGGTCTTGTACGGTCTTGTCCGATCTTGTCCGGTTTTGTCCGGTCTTGTCTGGGTCTTGTCCGGTCTTGTCCGGTCTTGTCTGGGTCTTGTCCGGTCTTGTCTGGGTCTTGTCCGGTCTTGTCCGGTCTTGTCTGGGTCTTGTCCGGTCTTGTCCGGTCTTGTCTGGGTCTTGTCCGGTCTTGTCCGGTCTTGTCTGGGTCTTGTCCGGTCTTGTCCGGTCTTGACTGGGTCTTGACTGGGTCTTGTCCGGTCTTGTCTGGTTCTTGTCCGGTCTTGTCCTGTCTTGTCTGGGTCTTGTCCGGTCTTGTCCGGTCTTGTCTGGGTCATGTCCGGTCTTGTCCGGTCTTGTCTGGGTCTTGTCCGGTCTTGTCTGGGTCTTGTCCGGTCTTGTCCGGTCTTGTCTGGGTCTTGTCCGGTCTTGTCCGGTCTTGTCTGGGTCTTGTCCGGTCTTGTCCGGTCTTGTCCGGTCTTGTCTGGGTCTTGTCCGGTCTTGTCTGGGTCTTGTCCGGTCTTGTCCGGTCTTGTCTGTGTCTTGTCCGGTCTTGTCCGGTCTTGTCTGGGTCTTGTCCGGTCTTGTCCGGTCTTTTCTGGGTCTTGTCCGGTCTTGTCCGGTCTTGTCTGGGTCTTGTCCGGTCTTGTCCGGGTCGTGTCCGGTCTTGTCCGTTCTTGTCCGGTCTTGTCCGGGTCTTGTCCGGTCTTGTCCGGTCTTGTCCGGTCTTGTCCGGTCTTGTCCAGTCTTGTCTGGGTCTCGTCCGGTCTTGTCCGGTCTTGTCTGGGTCTCGTCCGGTCTTGTCCGGTCTTGTCCGATCTTGTCTGGGTCTTGTCCGGTCTTGTCCTGTCTTGTCTGGGTCTTGTCCGGTCTTGTCCGGTCTTGTCTGGGTCTTGTCCGGTCTTGTCCGGTCTTGTCTGGGTCTTGACCGGTCTTGTCCGGTCTTTTCTTGGTCTTGTCCGGTCTTGTCCGGTCTTGTCTGGGTCTTGTCCGGTCTTGTCCGGGTCTTGTCCGGTCTTGTCCGGTCTTGTCCGGTCTTGTCCGGGTCTTGTCCGGTCTTGTCCGGTCTTGTCCGGTCTTGTCCGGTCTTGTCCGGTCTTGTCCGGTCTTGTCTGGGTCTCGTCCGGTCTTGTCCGGTCTTGTCTGGGTCTCGTCCGGTCTTGTCCGGTCTTGTCCGATCTTGTCTGGGTCTTGTCCGATCTTGTCCGGTCTTGTCTGGGTCTTGTCCGGTCTTGTCCGGTCTTGTCTGGGTCTTGTCCGGTCTTGTCCGGTCTTGTCTGGGTCTTGTCCGGTCTTGTCCGGTCTTGTCTGGGTCTTGTCCGGTCTTGTCCGGTCTTGTCTGGGTCTTGTCCGGTCTTGTCTGGGTCTTGTCCGGTCTTGTCCGGTCTTGTCTGGGTCTTGTCCGGTCTTTTCCGGTCTTGTCTGGGACTTGTCCGGTCTTGTCCGGTCTTGTCTGGGACTTGTCCTGTCTTGTCCGGTCTTGTCTGGGTCTTGTCCGGTCTTGTCCGGTCTTGTCTGGGTCTTGTCCGGTCTTGTCCGGTCTTGTCTGGGTCTTGTCCGGTCTTGTCCGGTCTTGTCTGGGTCTTGTCCGGTCTTGTCTGGGTCTTGTCCGGTCTTGTCCGGTCTTGTCTGGGTCTTGTCCGGTCTTTTCCGGTCTTGTCTGGGTCTTGTCTGGGTCTCGTCCGGTCTTGTCCGGTCTTGTCTGGGTCTCATCTGGTCTTGTCCGGTCTTGTCTGGGTCTCGTCCGGTCTTGTCTGGGTCTCGTCCGGTCTTGTCCGGTCTTGTCTGGGTCTCGTCCGGTCTTGTCCGGTCTTGTCTGGGTCTCGTCCGGTCTTGTCCGGTCTTGTCCGGTCTTGTCTGGGTCTTGTCCGGTCTTGTCCGGTCTTGACTGGGTCTTGTCCGGTCTTGTCCGGTCTTGTCTGGGTCTTGTCCGGTCTTGTCCGGTCTTGTCTGGGTCTTGTCCGGTCTTGTCCGGTCTTGTCTGGGTCTTGTCTGGGTCTTGTCAGGTCTTGTCCGGTCTTGTCTGGGTCTTCTCCGGTCTTGTCTGGTCTTGTCTGGGTCTTGTCCGGTCTTGTCCCGTCTTGTCTGGGTCTTTTCGGGTCTTGTCCCGTCTTGTCTGGGTCTTGTCCGGTCTTGTCCGGTCTTGTCTGGGTCTTGTCCGGTCTTGGCTGGGTCTTGTCCGGTCTTGTCCGGTCTTGTCTGGGTCTTGTCCGGTCTTGTCCGTTCTTGTCTGGGACTTGACCGGTCTTGTCCGGTTTTGTCTGGGTCTTGTCCGGTCTTGTCCGGTCTTGTTTGGGTCTTGTCCGGTCTTGTCCGGTCTTGTCTGGGTCTTGTCCGGTCTTGTCTGGGTCTTGTCCGGTCTTGTCCGGTCTTGTCCGGTGTTGTCTGGGTCTTGTCCGGTCTTGTCCGGTCTTGTCTGGGTCTTGTCCGGTCTTTTCCGGTCTTGTCTGGGTCTTGTCCGGTCTTGTCCGGTCTTGTCCGGTCTTGTCTGGGTCTTGTCCGGACTTGTCTGGGTCTTGTCCGGTCTTGTCCGGTCTTGTCTGGGTCTTGTCCGGTCTTGTCCGGTCTTGTCTGGGTCTTGTCCGGTCTTGTCCGGTCTTGTCTGGGTCTTGTCAGGTCTTGTCCGGTCTTGTCTGGGTCTTGTCCGGTCTTGTCCGGTCTTGTCTGGGTCTTGTCCGGTCTTGTCCCGTCTTGTCTGGGTCTTGTCGGGTCTTGTCCCGTCTTGTCTTGGTCTTGTCCGGTCTTGTCCGGTCTTGTCTGGGTCTTGTCCGGTCTTGGCTGGGTCTTGTCCGGTCTTGTCCGGTCTTGTCTGGGTCTTGTCCGGTCTTGTCCGTTCTTGTCTGGGACTTGTCCGGTCTTGTCCGGTCTTGTCTGGGTCTTGTCCGGTCTTGTCCGGTCTTGTCTGGGTCTTGTCCGGTCTTGTCCGGTCTTGTCTGGGTCTTGTCCGGTCTTGTCTGGGTCTTGTCCGGTCTTGTCTGGGTCTTGTCCGGTCTTGTCCGGTCTTGTCTGGGTCTTGTCTGGGTCTTGTCTGGTCTTGTCCGTTCTTGTCTGGGTCTTGTCCGGTCTTGTCCGGTCTTGTCTGGGTCTTGTCCGGTCTTTTCCGGTCTTGTCTGGGTCTTGTCCGGTCTTGTCCGGTCGTGTCCGGTCTTGTCTGGGTCTTCTCCGGACTTGTCTGGGTCTTGTCCGGTCTTGTCCGGTATTGTCTGGGTCTTGTCCGGTATTGTCTGGGTCTTGTCCGGTCTTGTCCGGTCTTGTCTGGGTCTTGTCCGGTCTTGTCCGGTCTTGTCTGGGTCTGGTCCGGTCTTGTCCGGTCTTGTCTGGGTCTTGTCCTGTCTTGTCCGGTCTTGTCTGGGTCTCGTCCGGTCTTGTCCGGTCTTGTCTGGGTCTCGTCCGGTCTTGTCCGGTCTTGTCCGGTCTTGTCCGGTCTTGTCTGGGTCTCGTCCGGTCTTGTCCGGTCTTGTCTGGGTCTCGTCCGGTCTTGTCCGGTCTTGTCTGGGTCTCGTCCGGTCTTGTCCGGTCTTGTCTGGGTCTCGTCCGGTCTTGTCCGGTCTTGTCTGGGTCTCGTCCGGTCTTGTCCGGTCTTGTCTGGGTCTCGTCCGGTCTTGTCCGGTCTTGTCTGGGTCTCGTCCGGTCTTGTCCGGTCTTGTCTGGGACTTGTCCGGTCTTGTCCGGTCTTGTCTGGGTCTCGTCCGGTCTTGTGCAGTCTTGTCTGGGTCTCGTCCGGTCTTGTCCGGTCTTGTCTGGGTCTCGTCCGGTCTTGTCCGGTCTTGTCTGCGTCTCGTCCGGTCTTGTCCGGTCTTGTCTGGGTCTCATCCGGTCTTGTCCGGTCTTGTCTGGGTCTCGTCCGGTCTTGTCCGGTCTTGTCTGGGTCTCGTTCGGTCTTGTCCGGTCTTGTCCGGTCTTGTCTGGGTCTTGTCCGGTCTTGTCTGGGTCTCGTCCGGTCTTGTCCGGTCTTGTCTGGGTCTTGTCCGGTCTTGTCCGGTCTTGTCTGGGTCTTGTCCGGTCTTGTCCGGTCTTGTCTGGGTCTTGTCCGGTCTTGTCCGGTCTTGTCCGGTCTTGTCTGGGTCTTGTCCGGTCTTGTCTGGGTCTTGTCCGGTCTTGTCTGGGTCTCGTCCGGTCTTGTCCGGTCTTGTCTGGGTCTCGTCCGGTCTTGTCCGGTCTTGTCCGGTCTTGTCTGGGTTTTGTCCGGTCTTTTCCGGTCTTGTCTGGGTCTCGTCCGGTCTTGTCCGGTCATGTCTGGGTCTCGTCCGGTCTTGTCCGGTCATGTCTGGGTCTCGTCCGGTCTTGTCCGGTCTTGTCTGGGTCTCGTCCGGTCTTGTCCGGTCTTGTCTGGGTCTCGTCCGGTCTTGTCCGGTCTTGTCTGGGTCTCGTCCGGTCTTGTCCCTTCTTGTCTGGGTCTCGTCCGGTCTTGTCCGGTCTTGTCTGGGTCTCGTCCGGTCTTGTCCGGTCTTGTCTGGGTCTCGTCCGGTCTTGTCCGGTCTTGTCCGGTCTTGTCTGGGTCTTGTCGGGTCTTGTCTTGTCTGGGTCTTGTCCGGTCTTGTCCGTTCTTGTCTGGGTCTTGTCCGGTCTTGTCCGTGTCTTGTCCGGTCTTGTCCGATCTTGTCTGGGTCTTGTCCGGTCTTGTCAGGGTCTTGTCCGGTCTTGTCCGGGTCTTGTCCGGTCTTTTCCGGTCTTGTCCGGGTCTTGTCCGGTCTTGTCCGGTCTTGTCCGGGTCTTGTCCGGTCTTGTCTGGGTCTTGTCCGGTCTTGTCCGGTCTTGTCCGGGTCTTGTCTGGGTCTTGTCCGGTCTTGTCTGGGTCTTGTCCGGTCTTGTCCGGTCTTGTCCGGTCTTGTCTGGGTCTTGCCTCGGTCTTGTCCGGTCTTGTCTGTGTCTTGTCCGGTCTTGTCCGGTCTTGTCTGGGTCTTGTCCGGTCTTGTCCGGTCTTGTCTGGGTCTTGTCCGGTCTTGTCTGGGTCTTGTCCGGTCTTGTCCGGTCTTGTCTGGGTCTTGTCTGGGTCTTGTCTCGGTCTTGTCCGGTCTTGTCTGGGTCTTGTCCGGTCTTGTCCGGTCTTGTCTGGGTCTTGTCCGGTCTTGTCTGGGTCTTGTCCGGTCTTGTCCGGTCTTGTCTGGGTCTTGTCCGGTCTTGTCCGGTCTTGTCCGGTCTTGTCTGGGTCTTGTCCGGTCTTGTCCGGTCTTGTCTGGGTCTTGTCCGGTCTTGTCCGGTCTTGTCTGGGTCTTGCCCGGTCTTGTCTGGGTCTTGTCCGGTCTTGTCCGGTCTTGTCTGGGTCTTGTCCGGTCTTGTCCGGTCTTGTCTGGTTCTTGTCCGGTCTTGTCCGGTCTTGTCCGGGTCTTGTCCGGTCTTGTCGGGTCTTGTCTGGGTCTTGTCCGGTCTTGTCCGGTCTTGTCGGGGTCTTGTCCGGTCTTGTCCGGTCTTGTCTGGGTCTTGTCCGGTCTTGTCCGGTCTTGTCTGGGTCTTGTCCGGTCTTGTCCGGTCTTGTCTGGGTCTTGTCCGGTCTTGTCCAGTCTTGTCCGGTCTTGTCTGGGTCTTGTCCGGTCTTGTCTGGGTCTTGTCCGGTCTTGTCCGGTCTTGTCTGTGTCTTGTCCGGTCTTGTCCGGTCTTGTCTGGGTCTTGTCCGGTCTTGTCCGGTCTTGTCTGGGTCTTGTCCAGTCTTGTCCGGTCTTGTCAGGGTCTTGTCCGGTCTTGTCCGGTCTTGTCTGGGTCTTGTCCGGTCTTGTCCGGTCTTGTCTGGGTCTTGTCTGGGTCTTGTCCGGTCTTGTCCGGTCTTGTCTGGGTCTTGTCCGGTCTTGACTGGGTCTTGTCCGGTCTTGTCCAGTCTTGTCTTGTCTGGGTCTTGTCCGGTCTTGTCCGGTCTTGTCTGGGTCTTGTCCGGTCTTGTCTGGGTCTTGTCCGGTCTTGTCTGGGTCTTGTCCGGTCTTGTCTGGGTCTTGTCCGGTCTTGTCCGGTCTTGTCTGGGTCTTGTCCGGTCTTATCTGGGTCTTGTCCGGTCTTGTCTGGTTCTTGTCCGGTCTTGTCCGGTGTTGTCTGGGTCTTGTCCGGTCTTGTCCGGTCTTGTCTGGGTCTCGTCCGGTCTTGTCCGGTCTTGTCTGGGTCTCGTCCGGTCTTGTCCGGTCTTGTCCGGGTCTTGTCCGGTCTTGTCTGGTCTTGTCCGGTCTTGTCTGGGTCTTGTCCGGTCTTGTCCGTTCTTGTCTGGGACTTGTCCGGTCTTGTCCGGTCTTGTCTGGGTCTTGTCCGGTCTTGTCCGGTCTTGTCTGGGTCTTGTCCGGTCTTGTCCGGTCTTGTCTGGGTCTTGTCTGGTCTTGTCTGGGTCTTGTCCGGTCTTGTCCGGTCTTGTCTGGGTCTTGTCTGGGTCTTGTCTGGTCTTGTCCGTTCTTGTCTGGGTCTTGTCCGGTCTTGTCCGGTCTTGTCTGGGTCTTGTCCGGTCTTTTCCGGTCTTGTCTGGGTCTTGTCCGGTCTTGTCCGGTCGTGTCCGGTCTTGTCTGTGTCTTCTCCGGACTTGTCTGGGACTTGTCCGGTCTTGTCCGGTATTGTCTGGGTCTTGTCCGGTCTTGTCCGGTCTTGTCTGGGTCTTGTCCGGTCTTGTCCGGTCTTGTCTGGGTCTGGTCCGGTCTTGTCCGGTCTTGTCTGGGTCTTGTCCTGTCTTGTCCGGTCTTGTCTGGGTCTCGTCCGGTCTTGTCCGGTCTTGTCTGGGTCTCGTCCGGTCTTGTCCGGTCTTGTCCGGTCTTGTCCGGTCTTGTCTGGGTCTCGTCCGGTCTTGTCCGGTCTTGTCTGGGTCTCGTCCGGTCTTGTCCGGTCTTGTCTGGGTCTTGTCCGGTCTTGTCCGGTCTTGTCTGGGTCTTGTCCGGTCTTGTCCGGTCTTGTCTGGGTCTTGCCCGGTCTTGTCTGGGTCTTGTCCGGTCTTGTCCGGTCTTGTCTGGGTCTTGTCCGGTCTTGTCCGGTCTTGTCTGGTTCTTGTCCGGTCTTGTCCGGTCTTGTCCGGGTCTTGTCCGGTCTTGTCGGATCTTGTCTGGGTCTTGTCCGGTCTTGTCCGGTCTTGTCGGGGTCTTGTCCGGTCTTGTCCGGTCTTGTCTGGGTCTTGTCCGGTCTTGTCCGGTCTTGTCTGGGTCTTGTCCGGTCTTGTCCGTTCTTGTCTGGGTCTTGTCCGGTCTTGTCCAGTCTTGTCCGGTCTTGTCTGGGTCTTGTCCGGTCTTGTCTGGGTCTTGTCCGGTCTTGTCCGGTCTTGTCTGTGTCTTGTCCGGTCTTGTCCGGTCTTGTCTGGGTCTTGTCCGGTCTTGTCCGGTCTTGTCTGGGTCTTGTCCAGTCTTGTCCGGTCTTGTCTGGGTCTTGTCCGGTCTTGTCCGGTCTTGTCTGGGTCTTGTCCGGTCTTGTCCGGTCTTGTCTGGGTCTTGTCCGGTCTTGTCCGGTCTTGTCTGGGTCTTGTCCGGTCTTGACTGGGTCTTGTCCGGTCTTGTCCGGTCTTGTCTTGTCTGGGTCTTGTCCGGTCTTGTCCGGTCTTGTCTGGGTCTTGTCCGGTCTTGTCTGGGTCTTGTCCGGTCTTGTCTGGGTCTTGTCCGGTCTTGTCTGGGTCTTGTCCGGTCTTGTCCGGTCTTGTCTGGGTCTTGTCCGGTCTTATCTGGGTCTTGTCCGGTCTTGTCTGGTTCTTGTCCGGTCTTGTCCGGTGTTGTCTGGGTCTTGTCCGGTCTTGTCCGGTCTTGTCTGGGTCTCGTCCGGTCTTGTCCGGTCTTGTCTGGGTCTCGTCCGGTCTTGTCCGGTCTTGTCCGGGTCTTGTCCGGTCTTGTCTGGTCTTGTCCGGTCTTGTCCGGGTCTTGTCTGGGTCTTGTCCGGTCTTGACTGGGTCTTGTCCGGTCTTGTCCGGTCTTGTCCGGTCTTGTCTGGGTCTTGTCCGGTCTTGTCCGGTCTTGTCTGGGTCTTGTCCGGTCTTGTCTGGGTCTTGTCCGGTCTTGTCCGGTCTTGTCTGGGTCTTGTCCGGTCTTGTCCGGTCTTGTCTGGGTCTTGTCCGGTCTTGTCCGGTCTTGTCTGGTTCTTGTCCGGTCTTGTCCGGTCTTGTCTGGGTCTTGTCCGGTCTTGTCCGGTCTTGACTGGGTCTTGACTGGGTCTTGTCCGGTCTTGTCTGGTTCTTGTCCGGTCTTGTCCTGTCTTGTCTGGGTCTTGTCCGGTCTTGTCAGGTCTTGTCTGGGTCTTGTCCGGTCTTGTCCGGTCTTGTCTGGGTCTTGTCCGGTCTTGTCCGGTCTTGTCTGGGTCTTGTCCGGTCTTGTCCGGTCTTGTCTGGGTCTTGTCCGGTCTTGTCCGGTCTTGTCCGGTCTTGTCCGGTCTTGTCCGGTCTTGTCTGGGTCTTGTCTGGGTCTTGTCTGGGTCTTGTCCGGTCTTGTCCGGTCTTGTCCGAGTCTTGTCCTGTCTTGTCTGGGTCTTGTCCGGTCTTGTCCGGTCTTGTCTGGGTCTTGTCCGGTCTTGTCCGGTCTTGTCTGGGTCTTGTCCGGTCTTGTCCGGTCTTGTCTGGGTCTTGTCCGGTCTTGTCCGGTCTTGTCTGGGTCTTGTCCGGTCTTGACTGGGTCTTGTCCGGTCTTGTCCGGTCTTGTCTTGTCTGGGTCTTGTCCGGTCTTGTCCGGTCTTGTCTGGGTCTTGTCCGGTCTTGTCTGGGTCTTGTCCGGTCTTGTCTGGGTCTTGTCCGGTCTTGTCTGGGTCTTGTCCGGTCTTGTCCGGTCTTGTCTGGGTCTTGTCCGGTCTTATCTGGGTCTTGTCCGGTCTTGTCTGGTTCTTGTCCGGTCTTGTCCGGTGTTGTCTGGGTCTTGTCCGGTCTTGTCCGGTCTTGTCTGGGTCTCGTCCGGTCTTGTCCGGTCTTGTCTGGGTCTCGTCCGGTCTTGTCCGGTCTTGTCCGGGTCTTGTCCGGTCTTGTCTGGTCTTGTCCGGTCTTGTCCGGGTCTTGTCTGGGTCTTGTCCGGTCTTGACTGGGTCTTGTCCGGTCTTGTCCGGTCTTGTCCGGTCTTGTCTGGGTCTTGTCCGGTCTTGTCCGGTCTTGTCTGGGTCTTGTCCGGTCTTGTCTGGGTCTTGTCCGGTCTTGTCCGGTCTTGTCTGGGTCTTGTCCGGTCTTGTCCGGTCTTGTCTGGGTCTTGTCCGGTCTTGTCCGGTCTTGTCTGGTTCTTGTCCGGTCTTGTCCGGTCTTGTCTGGGTCTTGTCCGGTCTTGTCCGGTCTTGACTGGGTCTTGACTGGGTCTTGTCCGGTCTTGTCTGGTTCTTGTCCGGTCTTGTCCTGTCTTGTCTGGGTCTTGTCCGGTCTTGTCAGGTCTTGTCTGGGTCTTGTCCGGTCTTGTCCGGTCTTGTCTGGGTCTTGTCCGGTCTTGTCCGGTCTTGTCTGGGTCTTGTCCGGTCTTGTCCGGTCTTGTCTGGGTCTTGTCCGGTCTTGTCCGGTCTTGTCCGGTCTTGTCCGGTCTTGTCCGGTCTTGTCTGGGTCTTGTCTGGGTCTTGTCTGGGTCTTGTCCGGTCTTGTCCGGTCTTGTCCGAGTCTTGTCCTGTCTTGTCTGGGTCTTGTCCGGTCTTGTCCGGTCTTGTCTGGGTCTTGTCCGGTCTTGTCCGGTCTTGTCTGGGTCTTGTCCGGTCTTGTCCGGTCTTGTCCGGTCTTGTCCGGTCTTGTCCGGTCTTGTCCGGTCTTGTCCGGTCTTGTCCGGGTCTTGTCCGGTCTTGTCCGGTCTTGTCTGCGTCTTGTCCGGTCTTGTCTGGGTCTTGTCCGGTCTTGTCCGGTCTTGTCCGGTCTTGTCTGGGTCTTGTCCGGTCTTGTCTGGGTCTTGTCCAGTCTTGTCCGGTCTTGTCTGGGTCTTGTCCGGTCTTGTCCGGTCTTGTCTGGGTCTTGTCTGGTATTGTCCGATCTTGTCCGGTCTTGTCTGAGTCTCGTCCGGTCTTGTCCGGGTCTTGTCCGGTCTTGTCCGGCCTTGTCCGTGTCTTGTCCGGTCTTGTCCGGCCTTGTCCGGGTCTTGTCCGGCCTTGTCTGGGTGTTGTCCGGTCTTGTGCGGCCTTGTCTGGGTCTTGTCCGGTCTTGTCCGGCCTTGTCTGGTCTTGTCCGGTCTTGTCTGGGTCTCGTCCGGTCTTGTCCGGTCTTGTCTGGGTCTCGTCCGGTCTTGTCCGGTCATGTCAGGGTCTCGTCCGGTCTTGTCCGGTCTTGTCTGGGTCTCGTCCGGTCTTGTCCGGTCTTGTCTGGGTCTCGTCCGGTCTTGTCCGGTCTTGTCTGGGTCTCGTCCGGTCTTGTCCGGTCTTGTCTGGGTCTCGTCCGGTCTTGTCCGGTCTTGTCTGGGTCTCGTCCGGTCTTGTCCGGTCTTGTCCGGTCTTGTCTGGGTCTCGTCCGTTCTTGTCCGGTCTTGTCCGGTCTTGTCTGTGTCTTGTCCGGTCTTGTCTGGTCTTGTCTGGGTCTTGTCCGGTCTTGTCCGGTCTTGTCTGGGTCTTGTCCGGTCTTGTCCGTGTCTTGTCCGTGTCTTGTCCGGTCTTGTCCGATCTTGTCTGGGTCTTGTCCGGTCTTGTCCGGTCTTGTCCGGGTCTTGTCCGGTCTTGTCCGGTCTTGTCCGGGTCTTGTCCGGTCTTGTCCGGTCTTGTCCGGGTCTTGTCCGGTCTTGTCTGGGTCTTGTCCGGTCTTGTCCGATCTTGTCCGGGTTTTGTCTGGGTCTTGTCCGGTCTTGTCTGCGTTTTGTCCGGTCTTGTCCGGTCTTGTCCGGTCTTGTCTGGGTCTTGTCTCGGTCTTGTCCGGTCTTGTCTGGGTCTTGTCCGGTCTTGTCCGGTCTTGTCTGGGTCTTGTCCGGTCTTGTCCGGTCTTGTCTGGGTCTTGTCCGGTCTTGTCCGGTCTTGTCTGGGTCTTGTCCGGTCTTGACTGGGTCTTGTCCGGTCTTGTCCGGTCTTGTCTTGTCTGGGTCTTGTCCGGTCTTGTCCGGTCTTGTCTGGGTCTTGTCCGGTCTTGTCTGGGTCTTGTCCGGTCTTGTCTGGGTCTTGTCCGGTCTTGTCTGGGTCTTGTCCGGTCTTGTCCGGTCTTGTCTGGGTCTTGTCCGGTCTTATCTGGGTCTTGTCCGGTCTTGTCTGGTTCTTGTCCGGTCTTGTCCGGTGTTGTCTGGGTCTTGTCCGGTCTTGTCCGGTCTTGTCTGGGTCTCGTCCGGTCTTGTCCGGTCTTGTCTGGGTCTCGTCCGGTCTTGTCCGGTCTTGTCCGGGTCTTGTCCGGTCTTGTCTGGTCTTGTCCGGTCTTGTCCGGGTCTTGTCTGGGTCTTGTCCGGTCTTGACTGGGTCTTGTCCGGTCTTGTCCGGTCTTGTCCGGTCTTGTCTGGGTCTTGTCCGGTCTTGTCCGGTCTTGTCTGGGTCTTGTCCGGTCTTGTCTGGGTCTTGTCCGGTCTTGTCCGGTCTTGTCTGGGTCTTGTCCGGTCTTGTCCGGTCTTGTCTGGGTCTTGTCCGGTCTTGTCCGGTCTTGTCTGGTTCTTGTCCGGTCTTGTCCGGTCTTGTCTGGGTCTTGTCCGGTCTTGTCCGGTCTTGACTGGGTCTTGACTGGGTCTTGTCCGGTCTTGTCTGGTTCTTGTCCGGTCTTGTCCTGTCTTGTCTGGGTCTTGTCCGGTCTTGTCAGGTCTTGTCTGGGTCTTGTCCGGTCTTGTCCGGTCTTGTCTGGGTCTTGTCCGGTCTTGTCCGGTCTTGTCTGGGTCTTGTCCGGTCTTGTCCGGTCTTGTCTGGGTCTTGTCCGGTCTTGTCCGGTCTTGTCCGGTCTTGTCCGGTCTTGTCCGGTCTTGTCTGGGTCTTGTCTGGGTCTTGTCTGGGTCTTGTCCGGTCTTGTCCGGTCTTGTCCGAGTCTTGTCCTGTCTTGTCTGGGTCTTGTCCGGTCTTGTCCGGTCTTGTCTGGGTCTTGTCCGGTCTTGTCCGGTCTTGTCTGGGTCTTGTCCGGTCTTGTCCGGTCTTGTCTGGGTCTTGTCCGGTCTTGTCCGGTCTTGTCTGGGTCTTGTCCGGTCTTGACTGGGTCTTGTCCGGTCTTGTCCGGTCTTGTCTTGTCTGGGTCTTGTCCGGTCTTGTCCGGTCTTGTCTGGGTCTTGTCCGGTCTTGTCTGGGTCTTGTCCGGTCTTGTCTGGGTCTTGTCCGGTCTTGTCTGGGTCTTGTCCGGTCTTGTCCGGTCTTGTCTGGGTCTTGTCCGGTCTTATCTGGGTCTTGTCCGGTCTTGTCTGGTTCTTGTCCGGTCTTGTCCGGTGTTGTCTGGGTCTTGTCCGGTCTTGTCCGGTCTTGTCTGGGTCTCGTCCGGTCTTGTCCGGTCTTGTCTGGGTCTCGTCCGGTCTTGTCCGGTCTTGTCCGGGTCTTGTCCGGTCTTGTCTGGTCTTGTCCGGTCTTGTCCGGGTCTTGTCTGGGTCTTGTCCGGTCTTGACTGGGTCTTGTCCGGTCTTGTCCGGTCTTGTCCGGTCTTGTCTGGGTCTTGTCCGGTCTTGTCCGGTCTTGTCTGGGTCTTGTCCGGTCTTGTCTGGGTCTTGTCCGGTCTTGTCCGGTCTTGTCTGGGTCTTGTCCGGTCTTGTCCGGTCTTGTCTGGGTCTTGTCCGGTCTTGTCCGGTCTTGTCTGGTTCTTGTCCGGTCTTGTCCGGTCTTGTCTGGGTCTTGTCCGGTCTTGTCCGGTCTTGACTGGGTCTTGACTGGGTCTTGTCCGGTCTTGTCTGGTTCTTGTCCGGTCTTGTCCTGTCTTGTCTGGGTCTTGTCCGGTCTTGTCAGGTCTTGTCTGGGTCTTGTCCGGTCTTGTCCGGTCTTGTCTGGGTCTTGTCCGGTCTTGTCCGGTCTTGTCTGGGTCTTGTCCGGTCTTGTCCGGTCTTGTCTGGGTCTTGTCCGGTCTTGTCCGGTCTTGTCCGGTCTTGTCCGGTCTTGTCCGGTCTTGTCTGGGTCTTGTCTGGGTCTTGTCTGGGTCTTGTCCGGTCTTGTCCGGTCTTGTCCGAGTCTTGTCCTGTCTTGTCTGGGTCTTGTCCGGTCTTGTCCGGTCTTGTCTGGGTCTTGTCCGGTCTTGTCCGGTCTTGTCTGGGTCTTGTCCGGTCTTGTCCGGTCTTGTCCGGTCTTGTCCGGTCTTGTCCGGTCTTGTCCGGTCTTGTCCGGTCTTGTCCGGGTCTTGTCCGGTCTTGTCCGGTCTTGTCTGCGTCTTGTCCGGTCTTGTCTGGGTCTTGTCCGGTCTTGTCCGGTCTTGTCTGGGTCTTGTCCGGTCTTGTCTGGGTCTTGTCCAGTCTTGTCCGGTCTTGTCTGGGTCTTGTCCGGTCTTGTCCGGTCTTGTCTGGGTCTTGTCTGGTATTGTCCGATCTTGTCCGGTCTTGTCTGAGTCTCGTCCGGTCTTGTCCGGGTCTTGTCCGGTCTTGTCCGGCCTTGTCCGTGTCTTGTCCGGTCTTGTCCGGCCTTGTCCGGGTCTTGTCCGGCCTTGTCTGGGTGTTGTCCGGTCTTGTGCGGCCTTGTCTGGGTCTTGTCCGGTCTTGTCCGGCCTTGTCTGGTCTTGTCCGGTCTTGTCTGGGTCTCGTCCGGTCTTGTCCGGTCTTGTCTGGGTCTCGTCCGGTCTTGTCCGGTCATGTCAGGGTCTCGTCCGGTCTTGTCCGGTCTTGTCTGGGTCTCGTCCGGTCTTGTCCGGTCTTGTCTGGGTCTCGTCCGGTCTTGTCCGGTCTTGTCTGGGTCTCGTCCGGTCTTGTCCGGTCTTGTCTGGGTCTCGTCCGGTCTTGTCCGGTCTTGTCTGGGTCTCGTCCGGTCTTGTCCGGTCTTGTCCGGTCTTGTCTGGGTCTCGTCCGTTCTTGTCCGGTCTTGTCCGGTCTTGTCTGTGTCTTGTCCGGTCTTGTCTGGTCTTGTCTGGGTCTTGTCCGGTCTTGTCCGGTCTTGTCTGGGTCTTGTCCGGTCTTGTCCGTGTCTTGTCCGTGTCTTGTCCGGTCTTGTCCGATCTTGTCTGGGTCTTGTCCGGTCTTGTCCGGTCTTGTCCGGGTCTTGTCCGGTCTTGTCCGGTCTTGTCCGGGTCTTGTCCGGTCTTGTCCGGTCTTGTCCGGGTCTTGTCCGGTCTTGTCTGGGTCTTGTCCGGTCTTGTCCGATCTTGTCCGGGTTTTGTCTGGGTCTTGTCCGGTCTTGTCTGCGTTTTGTCCGGTCTTGTCCGGTCTTGTCCGGTCTTGTCTGGGTCTTGTCTCGGTCTTGTCCGGTCTTGTCTGGGTCTTGTCCGGTCTTGTCCGGTCTTGTCTGGGTCTTGTCCGGTCTTGTCTGGGTCTTGTCCGGTCTTGTCTGTGTCTTGTCCGGTCTTGTCTGGGTCTTGTCCGGTCTTGTCTGGGTCTTGTCTGGGTCTTGTCCGGTCTTGTCCGGTCTTGTCCGGTCTTGTCTGGGTCTCGTCCGGTCTTGTCCGGTCTTGTCCGGGTCTTGTCCGGTCTTGTCCGGTCTTGTCCGGTCTTGTCCGGTATTGTCTGGGTCTTGTCCGGTCTTGACTGGGTCTTGTCCGGTCTTGTCCGGTCTTGTCTTGTCTGGGTCTTGTCCGGTCTTGTCCGGTCTTGTCTGGGTCTTGTCCGGTCTTGTCTGGGTCTTGTCCGGTCTTGTCCGGTCTTGTCCGGTCTTGTCTGGGTCTTGTCCGGTCTTGTCTGGGTCTTGTGCGGTCTTGTCCGGTCTTGTCTGGGTCTTGTCCGGTCTTATCTGGGTCTTGTCCGGTCTTGTCTGGTTCTTGTCCGGTCTTGTCCGGTGTTGTCTGGGTCTCGTCCGGTCTTGTCCGGTCTTGTCTGGGTCTCGTCCGGTCTTGTCCGGTCTTGTCTGGGTCTCGTCCGGTCTTGTCCGGTCTTGTCCGGGTCTTGTCCGGTCTTCTCCGGTCTTGTCCTGTCTTGTCTGGGTCTTGTCTGGGTCTTGTCCGGTCTTGTCTGGGTCTTGTACGGTCTTGTCCGGTCTTGTCCGGTCTTGTCCGGTCTTGTCTGGGTCTTGTCCGGTCTTGTCCGGTCTTGTCTGGGTCTTGTCCGGTCTTGTCTGGGTCTTGTCCGGTCTTGTCCGTTCTTGTCTGGGTCTTGTCCAGTCTTGTCCGGTCTTGTCTGGGTCTTGTCCGGTCTTGTCCGGTCTTGTCTGGGTCTTGTCCGGTCTTGTCCGGTCTTGTCTGGGTCTTGTCCGGTCTTGTCCGGTCTTGTCCGGTCTTGTCTGGGTCTTGTCCGGTCTTGTCTGGGTCTTGTCCAGTCTTGTCCGGTCTTGTCTGGGTCTTGTCCAGTCTTGACTGGGTCTTGTCCGGTCTTGTCCGGTCTTGTCTTGTCTGGGTCTTGTCCGGTCTTGTCCGGTCTTATCTGGGTCTTGTCCGGTCTTGTCTGGGTCTTGTCCGGTCTTGTCCGGTCTTGTCTGGGTCTTGTCCGGTCTTGTCTGGTCTTGTCTGGGTCTTGTCCGGTCTTATGTGGGTCTTGTCCGGTCTTGTCTGGGTCTTGTCCGGTCTTGTCCGGTCTTTTCTGGGTCTTGTCCGGTCTTGTCCGGTCTTGTCTGGGTCTTGTCCGGTCTTGTCCGGGTCTTGTCCGGTCTTGTCCGGTCTTGTCCGGTCTTGTCCGGTCTTGTCCGGTCATGTCCGGTCTTGTCCGGTCTTGTCCGGTCTTGTCTGGGTCTCGTCCGGTCTTGTCCGGTCTTGTCTGGGTCTCGTCCGGTCTTGTCCGGTCTTGTCCGATCTTGTCTGGGTCTTGTCCGGTCTTGTCCGGTCTTGTCTGGGTCTTGTCCGATCTTGTCCGGTCTTGTCTGGGTCTTGTCCGGTCTTGTCCGGTCTTGTCCGGTCTTGTCCGGTCTTGTCCGGGTCTTGTCCGGTCTTGTCCGGTCTTGTCTGGTTCTCGTCCGGTCTTGTCCGGTCTTGTCCGATCTTGTCTGGGTCTTGTCCGGTCTTGTCCGGTCTTGTCTGGGTCTTGTCCAGTCTTGTCCGGTCTTGTCTGGGTCTTGTCCGGTCTTGTCCGGTCTTGTCTCGGTCTTGTCTGGGTCTTGTCCGGTCTTGTCCGGTCTTGTCTGGGTCTTGTCCGGTCTTGTCCGGTCTTGTCTGGGTCTTGCCCGGTCTTGTCTGGGTCTTGTCCGGTCTTGTCCGGTCTTGTCTGGGTCTTGTCCGGTCTTTTCCGGTCTTGTCTGGGTCTTGTCCGGTCTTGTCCGGTCTTGTCTGGGTCTTGTCCGGTCTTGTCCGGTCTTGTCTTGGTCTTGTCCGGTCTTGTCCGGTCTTGTCTGGGTCTTGTCCGGTCTTGTCCGGTCTTGTCCGGTGTTGTCTGGGTCTTGTCCGGTCTTGTCTGGGTCTTGTCCGGTCTTGTCCGGTCTTGTCCGATCTTGTCTGGGTCTTGTCCGGTCTTGTCCGGTCTTGTCTGGGTCTTGTCCGGTCTTGTCCGGTCTTGTCTGGGTCTTGTCTGGGTCTTGTCCGGTCTTGTCCGGTCTTGTCTGAGTCTTGTCAGGTCTTGTCCGGTCTTGTCTGGGTCTTGTCCGGTCTTGTCTGGTCTTGTCTGGTTCTTGTCCGGTCTTGTCCCGTCTTGTCTGGGTCTTGTCGGGTCTTGTCCCGTCTTGTCTGGGTCTTGTCCGGTCTCGTCCGGTCGTGTCCGGTCTTGTCCGATCTTGTCTGTGTCTTGTCCGGTCTTGTCCGGTCTTGTCTGGGTCTTGTCCGGTCTTGTCCGGTCTTGTCTGTGTCTTGTCCGGTCTTGTCCGGTCTTTTCTGGGTCTTGTCCGGTCTTGTCCGGTCTTGTCTGGGTCTTGTCCGGTCTTGTCCGGGTCTTGTCCGGGTCTTGTCCGGTCTTGTCCGGTCTTGTCCGGTCTTGTCCGGTCTTGTCTGGGTCTTGTCCGGTCTTGTCCGGTCTTGTCTGGGTCTTGTCCGGTCTTGTCTGGGTCTTGTCCGGTCTTGTCCGGTCTTGTCTGGGTCTTGTCCAGTCTTGTCCGGTCTTGTCTGGGTCTTGTCCGGTCTTGTCCGGTCTTGTCTGGGTCTTGTCCGGTCTTGTCCGGTCTTGTCTGGGTCTTGTCCGGTCTTGTCCGGTCTTGTCCGGTCTTGTCTGGGTTTTGTCCGGTCTTGTCTGGGTCTTGTCCAGTCTTGTCCGGTCTTGTCTGGGTCTTGTCCTGTCTTGACTGGGTCTTGTCCGGTCTTGTCCGGTCTTGTCTTGTCTGGGTCTTGTCCGGTCTTGTCTGGGTCTTGTCCAGTCTTGTCCGGTCTTGTCTGGGTCTTGTCCGGTCTTGACTGGGTCTTGTCCGGTCTTGTCCGGTCTTGTCTTGTCTGGGTCTTGTCCGGTCTTGTCCGGTCTTATCTGGGTCTTGTCCGGTCTTGTCTGGGTCTTGTCCGGTCTTGTCCGGTCTTGTCTGGGTCTTGTCCGGTCTTGTCTGGGTCTTGTCCGGTCTTGTCCGGTCTTGTCTGGGTCTTGTCCGGTCTTATGTGGGTCTTGTCCGGTCTTGTCTGGGTCTTGTCCGGTCTTGTCCGGTCTTTTCTGGGTCTTGTCCGGTCTTGTCCGGTCTTGTCTGGGTCTTGTCCGGTCT
The DNA here is from genome assembly GCF_053455715.1 of Rhinoraja longicauda. Taxonomy (NCBI): domain Eukaryota; kingdom Metazoa; phylum Chordata; class Chondrichthyes; order Rajiformes; family Arhynchobatidae; genus Rhinoraja; species Rhinoraja longicauda. The sequence continues at coordinate 102,450 of NW_027601432.1, forward strand.
TTTCCGGGTCTTGTCCGGTCTTGTCCTGTCTTGTCCGGTCTTGTCCGGTCTTGTCCGTTCTTGTCCGGTCTTGTCCGGTCTTGTCCGGTCTTGTCTGGGTCTCGTCCGGTCTTGTCCGGTCTTGTCTGGGTCTCGTCCGGTCTTGTCCGGTCTTGTCCGATCTTGTCTGGGTCTTGTCCGGTCTTGTCCGGTCTTGTCTGGGTATTGTCCGGTCTTGTCCGGTCTTGTCTGGGTCTTGTCCGGTCTTGTCCGGTCTTGTCTGGGTCTTGTCCGGTCTTGTCCGGTCTTTTCTGGGTCTTGTCCGGTCTTGTCCGGTCTTGTCTGGTTCTTGTCCGGTCTTGTCCGGGTCTTGTCCGGTCTTGTCCGGTCTTGTCCGTTCTTGTCCGGGTCTTGTCCGGTCTTGTCCGGTCTTGTCTGGGTCTTGTCCGGTCTTGTCCGGTCTTGTCTGGGTCTTGTCCGGTCTTGTCCGGTCTTGTCTGGGTCTTGTCCGGTCTTGTCCGTTCTTGTCTGGGTCTTGTCCGGTCTTGTCCGGTCTTTTCTGGGTCTTGTCCGGTCTTGTCCGGTCTTGTCCGGTCTTGTCTGGGTCTTGTCCGGTCTTGTGCGGTCTTGTCCGGTCTTGTCCGGTCTTGTCTGGGTCTCGTCCGGTCTTGTCCGGTCTTGTCTGGTTCTCGTCCGGTCTTGTCCGGTCTTGTCCGATCTTGTCTGGGTCTTGTCCGGTCTTGTCCGGTCTTGTCTGGGTCTTGTCCAGTCTTGTCCGGTCTTGTCTGGGTCTTGTCCGGTCTTGTCCGGTCTTGTCTCGGTCTTGTCTGGGTCTTGTCCGGTCTTGTCCGGTCTTGTCTGGGTCTTGTCCGGTCTTGTCCGGTCTTGTCTGGGTCTTGCCCGGTCTTGTCTGGGTCTTGTCCGGTCTTGTCCGGTCTTGTCTGGGTCTTGTCCGGTCTTTTCCGGTCTTGTCTGGGTCTTGTCCGGTCTTGTCCGGTCTTGTCTGGGTCTTGTCCGGTCTTGTCCGGTCTTGTCTTGGTCTTGTCCGGTCTTGTCCGGTCTTGTCTGGGTCTTGTCCGGTCTTGTCCGGTCTTGTCTGGGTCTTGTCCGGTCTTGTGTGGTCTTGTCCGGTCTTGTCCGGTCTTGTCTGGGTCTTGTCCGGTCTTGTCCGGGTCTTGTCCGGGTCTTGTCCGGTCTTGTCCGGTCTTGTCCGGTCTTGTCCGGTCTTGTCTGGGTCTTGTCCGGTCTTGTCCGGTCTTGTCTGGGTCTTGTCCGGTCTTGTCTGGGTCTTGTCCGGTCTTGTCCGGTCTTGTCTGTGTCTTGTCCAGTCTTGTCCGGTCTTGTCTGGGTCTTGTCCGGTCTTGTCCGGTCTTGTCTGTGTCTTGTCCAGTCTTGTCCGGTCTTGTCTGGGTCTTGTCCGGTCTTGTCCGGTCTTGTCTGGGTCTTGTCCGGTCTTGTCCGGTCTTGTCTGGGTCTTGTCCGGTCTTGTCCGGTCTTGTCCGGTCTTGTCTGGGTCTTGTCCGGTCTTGTCTGGGTCTTGTCCAGTCTTGTCCGGTCTTGTCTGGGTCTTGTCCGGTCTTGACTGGGTCTTGTCCGGTCTTGTCCGGTCTTGTCTTGTCTGGGTCTTGTCCGGTCTTGTCCGGTCTTATCTGGGTCTTGTCCGGTCTTGTCTGGGTCTTGTCCGGTCTTGTCCGGTCTTGTCTGGGTCTTGTCCGGTCTTGTCTGGGTCTTGTCCGGTCTTGTCCGGTCTTGTCTGGGTCTTGTCCGGTCTTATGTAGGTCTTGTCCGGTCTTGTCTGGGTCTTGTCCGGTCTTGTCCGGTCTTTTCTGGGTCTTGTCCGGTCTTGTCCGGTCTTGTCTGGGTCTTGTCCGGTCTTGTCCGGGTCTTGTCCGTTCTTGTCCGGTCTTGTCCGGTCTTGTCCGGTCTTGTCCGGTCTTGTCCGGTCTTGTCCGGTCTTGTCCGGTCTTGTCTGGGTCTCGTCCGGTCTTGTCCGGTCTTGTCTGGGTCTCGTCCGGTCTTGTCCGGTCTTGTCCGATCTTGTCTGGGTCTTGTCCGGTCTTGTCGGGTCTTGTCTGGGTCTTGTCCGGTCTTGTCCGGTCTTGTCTGGGTCTTGTCCGGTCTTGTCCGGTCTTGTCTGGGTCTTGTCCGGTCTTGTCCGGTCTTTTCTGGGTCGTGTCCGGTCTTGTCCGGTCTTGTCTGGGTCTTGTCCGGTCTTGTCCGGGTCTTGTCCGGTCTTGTCCGGTCTTGTCCGGTCTTGTCCGGGTCTTGTCCGGTCTTGTCCGGTATTGTCTGGGTCTTGTCCGGTCTTGTCCGGTCTTGTCTGGGTCTTGTCCGGTCTTGTCCGGTCTTGTCTGGGTCTTGTCCGGTCTTGTCCGTTCTTGTCTGGGTCTTGTCCGGTCTTGTCCGGTCTTTTCTGGGTCTTGTCCGGTCTTGTCCGGTCTTGTCTGGGTCTTGTCCGGTCTTGTGCGGTCTTGTCCGGTCTTGTCCGGTCTTGTCTGGGTCTCGTCCGGTCTTGTCCGGTCTTGTCTGGTTCTCGTCCGGTCTTGTCCGGTCTTGTCCGATCTTGTCTGGGTCTTGTCCGGTCTTGTCCGGTCTTGTCTGGGTCTTGTCCAGTCTTGTCCGGTCTTGTCTGGGTCTTGTCCGGTCTTGTCCGGTCTTGTCTCGGTCTTTTCTGGGTCTTGTCCGGTCTTGTCCGGTCTTGTCTGGGTCTTGTCCGGTCTTGTCCGGTCTTGTCTGGGTCTTGCCCGGTCTTGTCTGGGTCTTGTCCGGTCTTGTCCGGTCTTGTCTGGGTCTTGTCCGGTCTTTTCCGGTCTTGTCTGGGTCTTGTCCGGTCTTGTCCGGTCTTGTCTGGGTCTTGTCCGGTCTTGTCCGGTCTTGTCTTGGTCTTGTCTTGGTCTTGTCTTGGTCTTGTCCGGTCTTGTCCGGTCTTGTCTGGGTCTTGTCCGGTCTTGTCCGGTCTTGTCCGGTGTTGTCTGGGTCTTGTCCGGTCTTGTCTGGGTCTTGTCCGGTCTTGTACGGTCTTGTCCGATCTTGTCTGGGTCTTGTCCGGTCTTGTCCGGTCTTGTCTGGGTCTTGTCCGGTCTTGTCCGGTCTTGTCTGGGTCTTGTCCGGTCTTTTCCGGTCTTGTCTGGGTCTTGTCCGGTCTTGTCCGGTCTTGTCTGAGTCTTGTCAGGTCTTGTCCGGTCTTGTCTGGGTCTTGTCCGGTCTTGTCTGGTCTTGTCTGGGTCTTGTCCGGTCTTGTCCCGTCTTGTCTGGGTCTTGTCGGGTCTTGTCCCGTCTTGTCTGGGTCTTGTCCGGTCTCGTCCGGTCTTGTCCGATCTTGTCTGGGTCTTGTCCGGTCTTGTCCGGTCTTGTCTGGGTCTTGTCCGGTCTTGTCCGGTCTTGTCTGGGTCTTGTCCGTTCTTGTCCGGTCTTGTCTGGGTCTTGTCCGGTCTTGTCCGGTCTTTTCTGGGTCTTGTCCGGTCTTGTCCGGTCTTGTCTGGGTCTTGTCCGGTCTTGTCCGGGTCTTGTCCGGTCTTGTCCGGTCTTGTCCGGTCTTGTCCGGGTCTTGTCCGGTCTTGTCCGGTCTTGTCTGGGTCTTGTCCGGTCTTGTCCGGTCTTGTCTGGGTCTTGTCCGGTCTTGTCTGGGTCTTGTCCGGTCTTGTCCGGTCTTGTCTGGGTCTTGTCCGGTCTTGTCCGGTCTTTTCTGGGTCTTGTCCGGTCTTGTCCGGTCTTGTCTGGGTCTTGTCCGGTCTTGTCCGGTCTTGTCCGGTCTTGTCCGGTCTTGTCTGGGTCTCGTCCGGTCTTGTCCGGTCTTGTCTGGTTCTCGTCCGGTCTTGTCCGGTCTTGTCCGATCTTGTCTGGGTCTTGTCCGGTCTTGTCCGGTCTTGTCTGGGTCTTGTCCGGTCTTGTCCGGTCTTGTCTGGGTCTTGTCCGGTCTTGTCCGGTCTTGTCTCGGTCTTGTCTGGGTCTTGTCCGGTCTTGTCCGGTCTTGTCTGGGTCTTGTCCGGTCTTGCCGGTCTTGTCTGGGTCTTGCCCGGTCTTGTCTGGGTCTTGTCCGGTCTTGTCTGGGTCTTGTCCGGTCTTTTCCGGTCTTGTCTGGGTCTTGTCCGGTCTTGTCCGGTCTTGTCTGGGTGTGGTCCTGTCTTGTCCGGTCTTGTCTTGGTCTTGTCCGGTCTTGTCCGGTCTTGTCTGGGTCTTGTCCGGTGTTGTCCGGTCTTGTCCGGTGTTGTCTGGGTCTTGTCCGGTCTTGTCTGGGTCTTGTCCGGTCTTGTCCGATCTTGTCTGGGTCTTGTCCGGTCTTGTCCGGTCTTGTCTGGGTCTTGTCCTGTCTTGTCCGGTCTTGTCTGGGTCTTGTCCGGTCTTGTCCGGTCTTGTCTGGGTCTTGTCCGGTCTTGTCCGGTCTTGTCTGAGTCTTGTCAGGTCTTGTCCGGTCTTGTCTGGGTCTTGTCCGGTCTTGTCTGGTCTTGTCTGAGTCTTGTCCGGTCTTGTCCCGTCTTGTCTGGGTCTTGTCGGGTCTTGTCCCGTCTTGTCTGGGTCTTGTCCGGTCTTGTCCAGTCTTGTCTGGGTCTTGTCCGGTCTTGGCTGGGTCTTGTCCGGTCTTGACCGGTCTTGTCTGGGTCTTGTCCGGTCTTGTCCGTTCTTGTCTGGGACTTGTCCGGTCTTGTCCGGTCTTGTCTGGGTCTTGTCCGGTCTTGTCCGGTCTTGTCTGGGTCTTGTCCGGTCTTGTCCGGTCTTGTCTGGGTCTTGTCCGGTCTTGTCCGGGTCTTGTCCGGTCTTGTCCGGTCTTGTCCGGTCTTGTCCGGGTCTTGTCCGGTCTTGTCCGGTCTTGTCTGGGTCTTGTCCGGTCTTGTCCGGTCTTGTCTGGGTCTTGTCCGGTCTTGGCCGGTCTTGTCCGGTCTTGTCTGGGTCTTGTCCGGACTTGTCTGGGTCTTGTCCGGTCTTGTCCGGTCTTGTCTGGGTCTTGTCCGGACTTGTCCGGTCTTGTCTGGGTCTTGTCCGGTCTTGTCCGGTCTTGTCTGGGTCTGGTCCGGTCTTGTCCGGTCTTGTCTGGGTCTTGTCCGGTCTTGTCCGGTCTTGTCCTGTCTTGTCTGGGTCTCGTCCGGTCTTGTCCGGTCTTGTCTGGGTCTCGTCCGGTCTTGTCCGGTCTTGTCCGGTCTTGTCCGGTCTTGTCTGGGTCTCGTCCGGTCTTGTCCGGTCTTGTCTGGGTCTTGTCCGGTCTTGTCCGGTATGTCTGGGTCTCGTCCGGTCTTGTCCGGTCTTGTCTGGGTCTCGTCCGGTCTTGTCCGGTCTTGTCTGGGTCTCGTCCGGTCTTGTCCGGTCTTGTCTGGGTCTCGTCCGGTCTTGTCCGGTCTTGTCCGGGACTCGTCCGGTCTTGTCCGGTCTTGTCTGGGTCTCGTCCGGTCTTGTCCAGTCTTGTCTGGGTCTCGTCCGGTCTTGTCCGGTCTTGTCTGGGTCTTGTCCGGTCTTGTCCGGTCTTGTCTGGGTCTTGTCCGGTCTTGTCTGGGTCTTGTCCGGTCTTGTCCGGACTTGTCTGGGTCTTGTCCGGTCTTGTCCGGTCTTGTCTGAGTCTTGTCCGGTCTTGTCCGGTCTTGTCCGGTCTTGTCCGGTCTTGTCTGGGTCTTGTCCGGTCTTGTCTGTGTCTTGTCCGGTCTTGTCCGGTCTTGTTTGGGTCTTGTCCGGTCTTGTCCGGTCTTGTCTGTGTCTTGTCCGGTCTTGTCCGGTCTTGTCTGGGTCTTGTCCGGTCTTGTCCGGTCTTGTCTGGGTCTTGTCCGGTCATGTCCGGTCTTGTCTGGGTCTTGTCCGGTCTTGACTGGGTCTTGTCCGGTCTTGTCCGGTCTTGTCTGGGTCTTGTCCGGTCTTGTCCGGTCTTGTCTGGGTCTTGTCTGGTCTTGTCTGGGTCTTGTCCGGTCTTGTCCGGTCTTGTCCGGTCTTGTCTGGGTCTTGTCCGGTCTTGTCTGGGTCTTGTCCGGTCTTGTCCGGTCTTGTCTGGGTGTTGTCCGTTCTTATGTGGGTCTTGTCCGGTCTTGTCTGGGTCTTGTCCGGTCTTGTCCGGTCTTGTCCGGTCTTGTTTGTGTCTTGTCCGGTCTTGTCCGGTCTTATCTGGGTCTTGTCCGGTCTTGTCCGGGTCTTGTCCGGTCTTGTCCGGTCTTGTCCGGTCTTGTCCGGGTCTTGTCCGGTCTTGTCCGGTCTTGTCCAGTCTTGTCCGGTCTTGTCCGGTCTTGTCCGGTCTTGCCTGGATCTCGTCCGGTCTTGTCCGGTCTTGTCCGGTCTTGTCTGGGTCTTGTCCGGTCTTGTCCAGTGTTGTCTGGGTCTTGTCCGGTCTTGTCCGGTGTTGTCTGGGTCTTGTCCGGTCTTGTCCGGTGTTGTCTGGGTCTTGTCCGGTCTTGTCAGGTCTTGTCTGTGTCTTGTCCGGTCTTGTCCGGTCTTGTCTGGGTCTTGTCCGGTCTTGTCCGGTCTTGTCTGGGTCTTGTCCGGACTTGTCTGGGTCTTGTCCGGTCTTGTCCGGTCTTGTCTGGGTCTTGTCCGGTCTTGTCCGGTCTTGTCTGGGTCTTGTCCGGTCTTGTCCGGTCTTGTCTAGGTCTGGTCCGGTCTTGTCCGGTCTTGTCTGGGTCTTGTCCGGTCTTGTCCGGTCTTGTCCTGTCTTGTCTGGGTCTCGTCCGGTCTTGTCCGGTCTTGTCTGGGTCTCGTCCGGTCTTGTCCGGTCTTGTCCGGTCTTGTCCGGTCTTGTCTGGGTCTCGTCCGGTCTTGTCCGGTCTTGTCTGGGTCTTGTCCGGTCTTGTCCGGTATGTCTGGGTCTCGTCCGGTCTTGTCCGGTCTTGTCTGGGTCTCGTCCGGTCTTGTCCGGTCTTGTCTGGGTCTCGTCCGGTCTTGTCCGGTCTTGTCTGGGTCTCGTCCGGTCTTGTCCGGTCTTGTCCGGGACTCGTCCGGTCTTGTCCGGTCTTGTCTGGGTCTCGTCCGGTCTTGTCCAGTCTTGTCTGGGTCTCGTCCGGTCTTGTCCGGTCTTGTCTGGGTCTTGTCCGGTCTTGTCCGGTCTTGTCTGGGTCTTGTCCGGTCTTGTCTGGGTCTTGTCCGGTCTTGTCTGGGTCTTGTCCGGTCTTGTCCGGACTTGTCTGGGTCTTGTCCGGTCTTGTCCGGTCTTGTCTGAGTCTTGTCCGGTCTTGTCCGGTCTTGTCCGGTCTTGTCCGGTCTTGTCTGGGTCTTGTCCGGTCTTGTCTGTGTCTTGTCCGGTCTTGTCCGGTCTTGTTTGGGTCTTGTCCGGTCTTGTCCGGTCTTGTCTGTGTCTTGTCCGGTCTTGTCCGGTCTTGTCTGGGTCTTGTCCGGTCTTGTCCGGTCTTGTCTGGGTCTTGTCCGGTCATGTCCGGTCTTGTCTGGGTCTTGTCCGGTCTTGACTGGGTCTTGTCCGGTCTTGTCCGGTCTTGTCTGGGTCTTGTCCGGTCTTGTCCAGTCTTGTCTGGGTCTTGTCTGGTCTTGTCTGGGTCTTGTCCGGTCTTGTCCGGTCTTGTCCGGTCTTGTCTGGGTCTTGTCCGGTCTTGTCTGGGTCTTGTCCGGTCTTGTCCAGTCTTGTCTGGGTGTTGTCCGTTCTTATGTGGGTCTTGTCCGGTCTTGTCTGGGTCTTGTCCGGTCGTGTCCGGTCTTGTCCGGTCTTGTTTGTGTCTTGTCCGGTCTTGTCCGGTCTTATCTGGGTCTTGTCCGGTCTTGTCCGGGTCTTGTCCGGTCTTGTCCGGTCTTGTCCGGTCTTGTCCGGGTCTTGTCCGGTCTTGTCCGGTCTTGTCCAGTCTTGTCCGGTCTTGTCCGGTCTTGTCCGGTCTTGCCTGGATCTCGTCCGGTCTTGTCCGGTCTTGTCCGGTCTTGTCTGGGTCTTGTCCGGTCTTGTCCGGTGTTGTCTGGGTCTTGTCCGGTCTTGTCCGGTGTTGTCTGGGTCTTGTCCGGTCTTGTCCGGTGTTGTCTGGGTCTTGTCCGGTCTTGTCCGGTCTTGTCTGTGTCTTGTCCGGTCTTGTCCGGTCTTGTCTGGGTCTTGTCCGGTCTTGTCCGGTCTTGTCTGGGCCTTGTCCGGTCTTGTCCGGTCTTGTCTTGGTCTTGTCCGGTCTTGTCCGGTCTTGTCTGGGTCTTGTCCGGTCTTGTCCGGTCTTGTCCGGTGTTGTCTGGGTCTTGTCCGGTCTTGTCTGGGTCTTGTCCGGTCTTGTCCGGTCTTGTCCGATCTTGACTGGGTCTTGTCCGGTCTTGTCCGGTCTTGTCTGGGTCTTGTCCGGTCTTGTCCGGTCTTGTCTGGGTCTTGTCCGGTCTTGTCCGGTCTTGTCTGGGTCTTGTCCGGTCTTGTCCGGTCTTGTCTGAGTCTTGTCAGGTCTTGTCCGGTCTTGTCTGGGTCTTGTCCGGTCTTGTCTGGTCTTGTCTGGGTCTTGTCCGGTCTTGTCCCGTCTTGTCTGGGTCTTGTCGGGTCTTGTCCCGTCTTGTCTGGGTCTTGTCCGGTCTCGTCCGGTCTTGTCCGAACTTGTCTGGGTCTTGTCCGGTCTTGTCCGGTCTTGTCTGGGTCTTGTCCGGTCTTGTCCGGTCTTGTCTGGGTCTTGTCCGTTCTTGTCCGGTCTTGTCTGGGTCTTGTCCGGTCTTGTCCGGTCTTTTCTGGGTCTTGTCCGGTCTTGTCCGGTCTTGTCTGGGTCTTGTCCGGTCTTGTCCGGGTCTTGTCCGGTCTTGTCCGGTCTTGTCCGGTCTTGTCCGGGTCTTGTCCGGTCTTGTCCGGTCTTGTCTGGGTCTTGTCCGGTCTTGTCTGGGTCTTGTCCGGTCTTGTCTGGGTCTTGTCCGGTCTTGTCCGGACTTGTCTGGGTCTTGTCCGGTCTTGTCCGGTCTTGTCTGAGTCTTGTCCGGTCTTGTCCGGTCTTGTCCGGTCTTGTCCGGTCTTGTCTGGGTCTTGTCCGGTCTTGTCTGTGTCTTGTCCGGTCTTGTCCGGTCTTGTTTGGGTCTTGTCCGGTCTTGTCCGGTCTTGTCTGTGTCTTGTCCGGTCTTGTCCGGTCTTGTCTGGGTCTTGTCCGGTCTTGTCCGGTCTTGTCTGGGTCTTGTCCGGTCATGTCCGGTCTTGTCTGGGTCTTGTACGGTCTTGACTGGGTCTTGTCCGGTCTTGTCCGGTCTTGTCTGGGTCTTGTCCGGTCTTGTCCGGTCTTGTCTGGGTGTTGTCCGTTCTTATGTGGGTCTTGTCCGGTCTTGTCTGGGTCTTGTCCGGTCTTGTCCGGTCTTGTCCGGTCTTGTTTGTGTCTTGTCCGGTCTTGTCCGGTCTTATCTGGGTCTTGTCCGGGTCTTGTCCGGGTCTTGTCCGGTCTTGTCCGGTCTTGTCCGGTCTTGTCCGGGTCTTGTCCGGTCTTGTCCGGTCTTGTCCAGTCTTGTCCGGTCTTGTCCGGTCTTGTCCGGTCTTGCCTGGATCTCGTCCGGTCTTGTCCGGTCTTGTCCGGTCTTGTCTGGGTCTTGCCCGGTCTTGTCCGGTGTTGTCTGTGTCTTGTCCGGTCTTGTCCGGTGTTGTCTGGGTCTTGTCCGGTCTTGTCCGGTGTTGTCTGGGTCTTGTCCGGTCTTGTCCGGTCTTGTCTGTGTCTTGTCCGGTCTTGTCCGGTCTTGTCTGGGTCTTGTCCGGTCTTGTCCGGTCTTGTCTGGGCCTTGTCCGGTCTTGTCCGGTCTTGTCTTGGTCTTGTCCGGTCTTGTCCGGTCTTGTCTGGGTCTTGTCCGGTCTTGTCCGGTCTTGTCCGGTGTTGTCTGGGTCTTGTCCGGTCTTGTCTGGGTCTTGTCCGGTCTTGTCCGGTCTTGTCCGATCTTGTCTGGGTCTTGTCCGGTCTTGTCCGGTCTTGTCTGGGTCTTGTCCGGTCTTGTCTGGTCTTGTCTGGGTCTTGTCCGGTCTTGTCCGGTCTTGTCTGGGTCTTGTCCGGTCTTGTCCGGTCTTGTCTGAGTCTTGTCAGGTCTTGTCCGGTCTTGTCTGGGTCTTGTCCGGTCTTGTCTGGTCTTGTCTGGGTCTTGTCCGGTCTTGTCCCGTCTTGTCTGGGTCTTGTCTGGTCTTGTCCCGTCTTGTCTGGGTCTTGTCCGGTCTCGTCCGGTCTTGTCCGATCTTGTCTGGGTCTTGTCCGGTCTTGTCCGGTCTTGTCTGGGTCTTGTCCGGTCTTGTCCGGTCTTGTCTGGGTCTTGTCCGTTCTTGTCCGGTCTTGTCTGGGTCTTGTCCGGTCTTGTCCGGTCTTGTCTGGGTCTTGTCCGGTCTTGTCTGGGTCTTGTCCGGTCTTGTCCGGTCTTGTCCGGTCTTGTCTGGGTCTTGTCCGGTCTTGTCTGGGTCTTGTCCGGTCTTGTCCGGTCTTGTCTGGGTGTTGTCCGTTCTTATGTGGGTCTTGTCCGGTCTTGTCTGGGTCTTGTCCGGTCTTGTCCGGTCTTGTCCGGTCTTGTTTGTGTCTTGTCCGGTCTTGTCCGGTCTTGTCTGGGTCTTGTCCGGTCTTGTCCGGGTCTTGTCCGGTCTTGTCCGGTCTTGTCCGGTCTTGTCCGGGTCTTGTCCGGTCTTGTCCGGTCTTGTCCAGTCTTGTCCGGTCTTGTCCGGTCTTGTCCGGTCTTGCCTGGATCTCGTCCGGTCTTGTCCGGTCTTGTCCGGTCTTGTCTGGGTCTTGTCCGGTCTTGTCCGGTGTTGTCTGGGTCTTGTCCGGTCTTGTCCGGTGTTGTCTGGGTCTTGTCCGGTCTTGTCCGGTGTTGTCTGGGTCTTGTCCGGTCTTGTCCGGTCTTGTCTGTGTCTTGTCCGGTCTTGTCCGGTCTTGTCTGGGTCTTGTCCGGTCTTGTCCGGTCTTGTCTGGGCCTTGTCCGGTCTTGTCCGGTCTTGTCTTGGTCTTGTCCGGTCTTGTCCGGTCTTGTCTGGGTCTTGTCCGGTCTTGTCCGGTCTTGTCCGATGTTGTCTGGGTCTTGTCCGGTCTTGTCTGGGTCTTGTCCGGTCTTGTCCGGTCTTGTCCGATCTTGTCTGGGTCTTGTCCGGTCTTGTCCGGTCTTGTCTGGGTCTTGTCCGGTCTTGTCCGGTCTTGTCTGGGTCTTGTCCGGTCTTGTCCGGTCTTGTCTGGGTCTTGTCCGGTCTTGTCCGGTGTTGTCTGGGTCTTGTCCGGTCTTGTCCGGTGTTGTCTGGGTCTTGTCCGGTCTTGTCCGGTCTTGTCTGTGTCTTGTCCGGTCTTGTCCGGTCTTGTCTGGGTCTTGTCCGGTCTTGTCCGGTCTTGTCTGGGCCTTGTCCGGTCTTGTCCGGTCTTGTCTTGGTCTTGTCCGGTCTTGTCCGGTCTTGTCTGGGTCTTGTCCGGTCTTGTCCGGTCTTGTCCGATGTTGTCTGGGTCTTGTCCGGTCTTGTCTGGGTCTTGTCCGGTCTTGTCCGGTCTTGTCCGATCTTGTCTGGGTCTTGTCCGGTCTTGTCCGGTCTTGTCTGGGTCTTGTCCGGTCTTGTCCGGTCTTGTCTGGGTCTTGTCCGGTCTTGTCCGGTCTTGTCTGGGTCTTGTCCGGTCTTGTCCGGTCTTGTCTGAGTCTTGTCAGGTCTTGTCCGGTCTTGTCTGGGTCTTGTCCGGTCTTGTCTGGTCTTGTCTGGGTCTTGTCCGGTCTTGTCCCGTCTTGTCTGGGTCTTGTCGGGTCTTGTCCCGTCTTGTCTGGGTCTTGTCCGGTCTCGTCCGGTCTTGTCCGATCTTGTCTGGGTCTTGTCCGGTCTTGTCCGGTCTTGTCTGGGTCTTGTCCGGTCTTGTCCGGTCTTGTCTGGGTCTTGTCCGTTCTTGTCCGGTCTTGTCTGGGTCTTGTCCGGTCTTGTCCGGTCTTTTCTGGGTCTTGTCCGGTCTTGTCCGGTCTTGTCTGGGTCTTGTCCGGTCTTGTCCGGGTCTTGTCCGGTCTTGTCCGGTCTTGTCCGGTCTTGTCCGGGTCTTGTCCGGTCTTGTCCGGTCTTGTCTGGGTCTTGTCCGGTCTTGTCCGGTCTTGTCTGGGTCTTGTCCGGTCTTGTCTGGGTCTTGTCCGGTCTTGTCCGGTCTTGTCTGGGTCTTGTCCGGTCTTGTCCGGTCTTTTCTGGGTCTTGTCCGGTCTTGTCCGGTCTTGTCTGGGTCTTGTCCAGTCTTGTCCGGTCTTGTCCGGTCTTGTCCGGTCTTGTCTGGGTCTCGTCCAGTCTTGTCCGTTCTTGTCTGGTTCTCATCCGGTCTTGTCCGGTCTTGTCCGATCTTGTCTGGGTCTTGTCCGGTCTTGTCCGGTCTTGTCTGGGTCTTGTCCGGTCTTGTCCGGTCTTGTCTGGGTCTTGTCCGGTCTTGTCCGGTCTTGTCTCGGTCTTGTCTTGGTCTTGTCCGGTCTTGTCCGGTCTTGTCTGGGTCTTGTCCGGTCTTGTCTGGGTCTTGTCCGGTCTTGTCCGGTCTTGTCTGGGTCTTGCCCGGTCTTGTCTGGGTCTTGTCCGGTCTTGTCCGGTCTTGTCTGGGTCTTGTCCGGTCTTTTCCGGTCTTGTCTGGGTCTTGTCCGGTCTTGTCCGGTCTTGTCTGGGTCTTGTCCGGTCTTGTCCGGTCTTGTCTTGGTCTTGTCCGGTCTTGTCCGGTCTTGTCTGGGTCTTGTCCGTTGTTGTCCGGTCTTGTCCGGTGTTGTCTGGGTCTTGTCCGGTCTTGTCTGGGTCTTGTCCGGTCTTGTCCGATCTTGTCTGTGTCTTGTCCGGTCTTGTCCGGTCTTGTCTGTGTCTTGTCCGGTCTTGTCCGGTCTTGTCTGGGTCTTGTCCGGTCTTCTCCGGTCTTGTCTGGGTCTTGTCCGGTCTTGTCCGGTCTTGTCTGAGTCTTGTCAGGTCTTGTCCGGTCTTGTCTGGGTCTTGTCCGGTCTTGTCTGGTCTTGTCTGGGTCTTGTCCGGTCTTGTCCCGTCTTGTCTGGGTCTTGTCGGGTCTTGTCCCGTCTTGTCTGGGTCTTGTCCGGTCTTGTCCGGTCTTGTCCGGTCTTGACCGGTCTTGTCTGGGTCTTGTCCGGTCTTGTCCGTTCTTGTCTGGGACTTGTCCGGTCTTGTCCGGTCTTGTCTGGGTCTTGTCCGGTCTTGTCCGGTCTTGTCTGGGTCTTGTCCGGTCTTGTCCGGTCTTGTCTGGGTCTTGTCCGGTCTTGTCCGGGTCTTGTCCGGTCTTGTCCGGGTCTTGTCCGGTCTTGTCTGGGTCTTGTCCGGTCTTGTCCGGTCTTGTCTGGGTCTTGTCCGTTCTTGTCCGGTCTTGTCTGGGTCTTGTCCGGTCTTGTCCGGTCTTTTCTGGGTCTTGTCCGGTCTTGTCCGGTCTTGTCTGGGTCTTGTCCGGTCTTGTCCGGGTCTTGTCCGGTCTTGTCCGGTCTTGTCCGGTCTTGTCCGGGTCTTGTCCGGTCTTGTCCGGTCTTGTCTGGGTCTTGTCCGGTCTTGTCTGGGTCTTGTCCGGTCTTGTCTGGGTCTTGTCCGGTCTTGTCCGGACTTGTCTGGGTCTTGTCCGGTCTTGTCCGGTCTTGTCTGAGTCTTGTCCGGTCTTGTCCGGTCTTGTCCGGTCTTGTCCGGTCTTGTCTGGGTCTTGTCCGGTCTTGTCTGTGTCTTGTCCGGTCTTGTCCGGTCTTGTTTGGGTCTTGTCCGGTCTTGTCCGGTCTTGTCTGTGTCTTGTCCGGTCTTGTCCGGTCTTGTCTGGGTCTTGTCCGGTCTTGTCCGGTCTTGTCTGGGTCTTGTCCGGTCATGTCCGGTCTTGTCTGGGTCTTGTCCGGTCTTGACTGGGTCTTGTCCGGTCTTGTCCGGTCTTGTCTGGGTCTTGTCCGGTCTTGTCCGGTCTTGTCTGGGTCTTGTCCGGTCTTGTCTGGGTCTTGTCCGGTCTTGTCCGGTCTTGTCCGGTCTTGTCTGGGTCTTGTCCGGTCTTGTCTGGGTCTTGTCCGGTCTTGTCCGGTCTTGTCTGGGTGTTGTCCGTTCTTATGTGGGTCTTGTCCGGTCTTGTCTGGGTCTTGTCCGGTCTTGTCCGGTCTTGTCCGGTCTTGTTTGTGTCTTGTCCGGTCTTGTCCGGTCTTGTCTGGGTCTTGTCCGGTCTTGTCCGGGTCTTGTCCGGTCTTGTCCGGTCTTGTCCGGTCTTGTCCGGGTCTTGTCCGGTCTTGTCCGGTCTTGTCCAGTCTTGTCCGGTCTTGTCCGGTCTTGTCCGGTCTTGCCTGGATCTCGTCCGGTCTTGTCCGGTCTTGTCCGGTCTTGTCTGGGTCTTGTCCGGTCTTGTCCGGTGTTGTCTGGGTCTTGTCCGGTCTTGTCCGGTGTTGTCTGGGTCTTGTCCGGTCTTGTCCGGTGTTGTCTGGGTCTTGTCCGGTCTTGTCCGGTCTTGTCTGTGTCTTGTCCGGTCTTGTCCGGTCTTGTCTGGGTCTTGTCCGTTCTTGTCCGGTCTTGTCTGGGCCTTGTCCGGTCTTGTCCGGTCTTGTCTTGGTCTTGTCCGGTCTTGTCCGGTCTTGTCTGGGTCTTGTCCGGTCTTGTCCGGTCTTGTCCGGTGTTGTCTGGGTCTTGTCCGGTCTTGTCTGGGTCTTGTCCGGTCTTGTCCGGTCTTGTCCGATCTTGTCTGGGTCTTGTCCGGTCTTGTCCGGTCTTGTCTGGGTCTTGTCCGGTCTTGTCCGGTGTTGTCTGGGTCTTGTCCGGTCTTGTCCGGTGTTGTCTGGGTCTTGTCCGGTCTTGTCCGGTGTTGTCTGGGTCTTGTCCGGTCTTGTCCGGTCTTGTCTGTGTCTTGTCTGGTCTTGTCCGGTCTTGTCTGGGTCTTGTCCGTTCTTGTCCGGTCTTGTCTGGGCCTTGTCCGGTCTTGTCCGGTCTTGTCTTGGTCTTGTCCGGTCTTGTCCGGTCTTGTCTGGGTCTTGTCCGGTCTTGTCCGGTCTTGTCCGGTGTTGTCTGGGTCTTGTCCGGTCTTGTCTGGGTCTTGTCCGGTCTTGTCCGGTCTTGTCCGATCTTGTCTGGGTCTTGTCCGGTCTTGTCCGGTCTTGTCTGGGTCTTGTCCGGTCTTGTCCGGTCTTGTCTGGGTCTTGTCCGGTCTTGTCCGGTCTTGTCTGGGTCTTGTCCGGTCTTGTCCGGTCTTGTCTGAGTCTTGTCAGGTCTTGTCCGGTCTTGTCTGGGTCTTGTCCGGTCTTGTCTGGTCTTGTCTGGGTCTTGTCCGGTCTTGTCCCGTCTTGTCTGGGTCTTGTCGGGTCTTGTCCCGTCTTGTGTGGGTCTTGTCCGGTCTCGTCCGGTCTTGTCCGATCTTGTCTGGGTCTTGTCCGGTCTTGTCCGGTCTTGTCTGGGTCTTGTCCGGTCTTGTCCGGTCTTGTCTGGGTCTTGTCCGTTCTTGTCCGGTCTTGTCTGGGTCTTGTCCGGTCTTGTCCGGTCTTTTCTGGGTCTTGTCCGGTCTTGTCCGGTCTTGTCTGGGTCTTGTCCGGTCTTGTCCGGGTCTTGTCCGGTCTTGTCCGGTCTTGTCCGGTCTTGTCCGGGTCTTGTCCGGTCTTGTCCGGTCTTGTCTGGGTCTTGTCCGGTCTTGTCCGGTCTTGTCTGGGTCTTGTCCGGTCTTGTCTGGGTCTTGTCCGGTCTTGTCCGGTCTTGTCTGGATCTTGTCCGGTCTTGTCCGGTCTTTTCTGGGTCTTGTCCGGTCTTGTCCGGTCTTGTCTGGGTCTTGTCCGGTCTTGTCCGGTCTTGTCCGGTCTTGTCCGGTCTTGTCTGGGTCTCGTCCGGTCTTGTCCGGTCTTGTCTGGTTCTCGTCCGGTCTTGTCCGGTCTTGTCCGATCTTGTCTGGGTCTTGTCCGGTCTTGTCCGGTCTTGTCTGGGTCTTGTCCGGTCTTGTCCGGTCTTGTCTGGGTCTTGTCCGGTCTTGTCCGGTCTTGTCCGGTCTTGTCTGGGTCTTGTCCGGTCTTGTCTGTGTCTTGTCCGGTCTTGTCCGGTCTTGTTTGGGTCTTGTCCGGTCTTGTCCGGTCTTGTCTGTGTCTTGTCCGGTCTTGTCCGGTCTTGTCTGGGTCTTGTCCGTTCTTGTCCGGTCTTGTCTGGGTCTTGTCCGGTCATGTCCGGTCTTGTCTGGGTCTTGTCCGGTCTTGACTGGGTCTTGTCCGGTCTTGTCCGGTCTTGTCTGGGTCTTGTCCGGTCTTGTCCGGTCTTGTCTGGGTCTTGTCCGGTCTTGTCTGGGTCTTGTCCGGTCTTGTCCGGTCTTGTCCGGTCTTGTCTGGGTCTTGTCCGGTCTTGTCTGGGTCTTGTCCGGTCTTGTCCGGTCTTGTCTGGGTGTTGTCCGTTCTTATGTGGGTCTTGTCCGGTCTTGTCTGGGTCTTGTCCGGTCTTGTCCGGTCTTGTCCGGTCTTGTTTGTGTCTTGTCCGGTCTTGTCCGGTCTTGTCTGGGTCTTGTCCGGTCTTGTCCGGGTCTTGTCCGGTCTTGTCCGGTCTTGTCCGGTCTTGTCCGGGTCTTGTCCGGTCTTGTCCGGTCTTGTCCAGTCTTGTCCGGTCTTGTCCGGTCTTGTCCGGTCTTGCCTGGATCTCGTCCGGTCTTGTCCGGTCTTGTCCGGTCTTGTCTGGGTCTTGTCCGGTCTTGTCCGGTGTTGTCTGGGTCTTGTCCGGTCTTGTCCGGTGTTGTCTGGGTCTTGTCCGGTCTTGTCCGGTGTTGTCTGGGTCTTGTCCGGTCTTGTCCGGTCTTGTCTGTGTCTTGTCCGGTCTTGTCCGGTCTTGTCTGGGTCTTGTCCGGTCTTGTCCGGTCTTGTCTGGGCCTTGTCCGGTCTTGTCCGGTCTTGTTTTGGTCTTGTCCGGTCTTGTCCGGTCTTGTCTGGGTCTTGTCCGGTCTTGTCCGGTCTTGTCCGTTGTTGTCTGGGTCTTGTCCGGTCTTGTCTGGGTCTTGTCCGGTCTTGTCCGGTCTTGTCCGATCTTGTCTGGGTCTTGTCCGGTCTTGTCCGGTCTTGTCTGGGTCTTGTCCGGTCTTGTCTGGTCTTGTCTGGGTCTTGTCCGGTCTTGTCCCGTCTTGTCTGGGTCTTGTCGGGTCTTGTCCCGTCTTGTCTGGGTCTTGTCCGGTCTCGTCCGGTCTTGTCCGATCTTGTCTGGGTCTTGTCCGGTCTTGTCCGGTCTTGTCTGGGTCTTGTCCGGTCTTGTCCGGTCTTGTCTGGGTCTTGTCCGTTCTTGTCCGGTCTTGTCTGGGTCTTGTCCGGTCTTGTCCGGTCTTTTCTGGGTCTTGTCCGGTCTTGTCCGGTCTTGTCTGGGTCTTGTCCGGTCTTGTCCGGGTCTTGTCCGGTCTTGTCCGGTCTTGTCCGGTCTTGTCCGGGTCTTGTCCGGTCTTGTCCGGTCTTGTCTGGGTCTTGTCCGGTCTTGTCCGGTCTTGTCTGGGTCTTGTCCGGTCTTGTCTGGGTCTTGTCCGGTCTTGTCCGGTCTTGTCTGGATCTTGTCCGGTCTTGTCCGGTCTTTTCTGGGTCTTGTCCGGTCTTGTCCGGTCTTGTCTGGGTCTTGTCCGGTCTTGTCCGGTCTTGTCCGGTCTTGTCCGGTCTTGTCTGGGTCTCGTCCGGTCTTGTCCGGTCTTGTCTGGTTCTCGTCCGGTCTTGTCCGGTCTTGTCCGATCTTGTCTGGGTCTTGTCCGGTCTTGTCCGGTCTTGTCTGGGTCTTGTCCGGTCTTGTCCGGTCTTGTCTGGGTCTTGTCCGGTCTTGTCCGGTCTTGACTCGGTCTTGTCTGGGTCTTGTCCGGTCTTGTCCGGTCTTGTCTGGGTCTTGTCCGGTCTTGTCTGGGTCTTGTCCGGTCTTGTCCGGTCTTGTCTGGGTCTTGCCCGGTCTTGTCTGGGTCTTGTCCGGTCTTGTCCGGTCTTGTCTGGGTCTTGTCCGGTCTTTTCCGATCTTGTCTGGGTCTTGTCCGGTCTTGTCCGGTCTTGTCTGGGTCTTGTCCGGTCTTGTCCGGTCTTGTCTTGGTCTTGTCCGGTCTTGTCCGGTCTTGTCTGGGTCTTGTCCGTTGTTGTCCGGTCTTGTCCGGTGTTGTCTGGGTCTTGTCCGGTCTTGTCTGGGTCTTGTCCGGTCTTGTCCGATCTTGTCTGTGTCTTGTCCGGTCTTGTCCGGTCTTGTCTGTGTCTTGTCCGGTCTTGTCCGGTCTTGTCTGGGTCTTGTCCGGTCTTCTCCGGTCTTGTCTGGGTCTTGTCCGGTCTTGTCCGGTCTTGTCTGAGTCTTGTCAGGTCTTGTCCGGTCTTGTCTGGGTCTTGTCCGGTCTTGTCTGGTCTTGTCTGGGTCTTGTCCGGTCTTGTCCCGTCTTGTCTGGGTCTTGTCGGGTCTTGTCCCGTCTTGTCTGGGTCTTGTCCGGTCTTGTCCGGTCTTGTCTGGGTCTTGTCCGGTCTTGGCTGGGTCTTGTCCGGTCTTGACCGGTCTTGTCTGGGTCTTGTCCGGTCTTGTCCGTTCTTGTCTGGGACTTGTCCGGTCTTGTCCGGTCTTGTCTGGGTCTTGTCCGGTCTTGTCCGGTCTTGTCTGGGTCTTGTCCGGTCTTGTTCGGTCTTGTCTGGGTCTTGTCCGGTCTTGTCCGGGTCTTGTCCGGTCTTGTCCGGTCTTGTCCGGTCTTGTCCGGGTCTTGTCCGGTCTTGTCCGGTCTTGTCCGGGTCTTGTCCGGTCTTGTCCGATCTTGTCTGGGTCTTGTCCGGTCTTGTCCGGTCTTGTCTGTGTCTTGTCCGGTCTTGTCCGGTCTTGTCTGGGTCTTGTCTGGTCTTGTCCGGTCTTGTCTGGGTCTTGTCCGGTCTTGTCCGGTCTTGTCTGAGTCTTGTCAGGTCTTGTCCGGTCTTGTCTGGGTCTTGTCCGGTCTTGTCTGGTCTTGTCTGGGTCTTGTCCGGTCTTGTCCCGTCTTGTCTGGGTCTTGTCGGGTCTTGTCCCGTCTTGTCTGGGTCTTGTCCGGTCTTGTCCGGTCTTGTCTGGGTCTTGTCCGGTCTTGGCTGGGTCTTGTCCGGTCTTGACCGGTCTTGTCTGTGTCTTGTCCGGTCTTGTCCGTTCTTGTCTGGGACTTGTCCGGTCTTGTCCGGTCTTGTCTGGGTCTTGTCCGGTCTTGTCCGGTCTTGTCTGGGTCTTGTCCGGTCTTGTCCGGTCTTGTCTGGGTCTTGTCCGGTCTTGTCCGGGTCTTGTCCGGTCTTGTCCGGTCTTGTCCGGTCTTGTCCGGGTCTTGTCCGGTCTTGTCCGGTCTTGTCTGGGTCTTGTCCGGTCTTGTCCGGTCTTGTCTGGGTCTTGTCCGGTCTTGTCCGGTCTTGTCTGGGTCTTGTCCGGTCTTGTCCGGTCTTGTCCGGTCTTGTCTGGGTCTTGTCCGGACTTGTCTGGGTCTTGTCCGGTCTTGTCCGGTCTTGTCTGGGTCTTGTCCGGTCTTGTCCGGTCTTGTCTGGGTCTTGTCCGGTCTTGTCCGGTCTTGTCCGGTCTTGTCTGGGTCTGGTCCGGTCTTGTCCGGTCTTGTCTGGGTCTTGTCCGGTCTTGTCCGGTCTTGTCCTGTCTTGTCTGGTTCTCGTCCGGTCTTGTCCGGTCTTGTCTGTGTCTCGTCCGGTCTTGTCCGGTCTTGTCCGGTCTTGTCCGGTCTTGTCTGGGTCTCGTCCGGTCTTGTCCGGTCTTGTCTGGGTCTTGTCCGGTCTTGTCCGGTATGTCTGGGTCTCGTCCGGTCTTGTCCGGTCTTGTCTGGGTCTCGTCCGGTCTTGTCCGGTCTTGTCTGGGTCTCGTCCGGTCTTGTCCGGTCTTGTATGGGTCTCGTCCGGTCTTGTCCGGTCTTGTCTGGGACTCGTCCGGTCTTGTCCGGTCTTGTCTGGGTCTCGTCCGGTCTTGTCCAGTCTTGTCTGGGTCTTGTCCGGTCTTGTCCGGTCTTGTCTGGGTCTTGTCCGGTCTTGTCCGGGTCTTGTCCGGTCTTGTCCGGTCTTGTCCGTTCTTGTCCGGGTCTTGTCCGGTCTTGTCCGGTCTTGTCTGGGTCTTGTCCGGTCTTGTCCGGTCTTGTCTGGGTCTTGTCCGGTCTTGTCCGGTCTTGTCTGGGTCTTGTCCGGTCTTGTCCGGTCTTGTCCGGTCTTGTCTGGGTCTTGTCCGGACTTGTCTGGGTCTTGTCCGGTCTTGTCCGATCTTGTCTGGGTCTTGTCCGGTCTTGTCCGGTCTTGTCTGGGTCTTGTCCGGTCTTGTCCGGTCTTGTCTGGGTCTGGTCCGGTCTTGTCCGGTCTTGTCTGGGTCTTGTCCGGTCTTGTCCGGTCTTGTCCTGTCTTGTCTGGGTCTCGTCCGGTCTTGTCCGGTCTTGTCTGTGTCTCGTCCGGTCTTGTCCGGTCTTGTCCGGTCTTGTCCGGTCTTGTCTGGGTCTCGTCCGGTCTTGTCCGGTCTTGTCTGGGTCTTGTCCGGTCTTGTCCGGTATGTCTGGGTCTCGTCCGGTCTTGTCCGGTCTTGTCTGGGTCTCGTCCGGTCTTGTCCGGTCTTGTCTGGGTCTCGTCCGGTCTTGTCCGGTCTTGTCTGGGTCTCGTCCGGTCTTGTCCGGTCTTGTCTGGGACTCGTCCGGTCTTGTCCGGTCTTGTCTGGGTCTCGTCCGGTCTTGTCCAGTCTTGTCTGGGTCTCGTCCGGTCTTGTCCGGTCTTGTCTGGGTCTTGTCCGGTCTTGTCCGGTCTTGTCTGGGTCTTGTCCGGTCTTGTCTGGGTCTTGTCCGGTCTTGTCTGGGTCTTGTCCGGTCTTGTCCGGACTTGTCTGGGTCTTGTCCGGTCTTGTCCGGTCTTGTCTGAGTCTTGTCCGGTCTTGTCCGGTCTTGTCCGGTCTTGTCCGGTCTTGTCTGGGTCTTGTCCGGTCTTGTCTGTGTCTTGTCCGGTCTTGTCCGGTCTTATTTGGGTCTTGTCCGGTCTTGTCCGGTCTTGTCTGGGTCTTGTCCGGTCTTGTCCGGTCTTGTCTGGGTCTTGTCCGGTCTTGTCCGGTCTTGTCTGGGTCTTGTCCGGTCATGTCCGGTCTTGTCTGGGTCTTGTCCGGTCTTGACTGGGTCTTGTCCGGTCTTGTCCGGTCTTGTCTGGGTCTTGTCCGGTCTTGTCCGGTCTTGTCTGGGTCTTGTCCGGTCTTGTCTGGGTCTTGTCCGGTCTTGTCCGGTCTTGTCCGGTCTTGTCTGGGTCTTGTCCGGTCTTGTCTGGGTCTTGTCCGGTCTTGTCCGGTCTTGTCTGGGCCTTGTCCGGTCTTGTCCGGGCCTTGTCCGGTCTTGTCCGGTCTTGTCTGGGTCTTGTCCGGTCTTGTCCGGTCTTGTCTGGGTCTTGTCCGGTCTTGTCCGGTCTTGTCTGGGTCTTGTCCGGTCTTGTCCGGTCTTGTCTGGGTCTTGTCCGGTCTTGTCCGGTCTTGTCTGGGTCTTGTCCGGTCTTGTCCGGTCTTGTCTGGGTCTTGTCCGGTCTTGTCCGGTCTTGTCTGGTCTTGTCCGGTCTTGTCCGGTCTTGTCCGGTCTTGTCTGGGTCTTGTCCGGTCTTGTGCGGTCTTGTCCGGGTCTTGTCCGGTCTTGTCCGGTCTTGTCCGGTCTTGTCAGGTCTTGTCCGGGTCTTGTCCGGGTCTTGTCCGGGTCTTGTCCGGGTCTTGTCCGGTCTTGTCCGGGTCTTGTCCGGTCTTGTCCGGTCTTGTCTGGGTCTTGTCCGGTCTTGTCCGGTCTTGTCTGGGTCTTGTCCGGTCTTGTCCGGTCTTGTCTGAGTCTTGTCAGGTCTTGTCTGTGTCTTGTCCGGTCTTGTCCGGTCTTGTCCGGTCTTGTCCGGTCTTGTCAGGTCTTGTCCGGTCTTGTCCGATCTTGTCTGGGTCTTGTCCGGTCTTGTCCGGTCTTGTCTGTGTCTTGTCCGGTCTTGTCCGGTCTTGTCTGGGTCTTGTCCGGTCTTGTCCGGTCTTGTCTGGGTCTTGTCCGGTCTTGTCCGGTCTTGTCTGAGTCTTGTCAGGTCTTGTCCGGTCTTGTCTGGGTCTTGTCCGGTCTTGTCTGGGTCTTGTCCGGTCTTGTCTGGTCTTGTCTGGGTCTTGTCCGGTCTTGTCCCGTCTTGTCTGGGTCTTGTCGGGTCTTGTCCCGTCTTGTCTGGGTCTTGTCCGGTCTTGTCCGGTCTTGTCTGGGTCTTGTCCGGTCTTGGCTGGGTCTTGTCTGGTCTTGACCGGTCTTGTCTGGGTCTTGTCCGGTCTTGTCCTTTCTTGTCTGGGACTTGTCCGGTCTTGTCCGGTCTTGTCTGGGTCTTGTCCGGTGTTGTCCGGTCTTGTCTGGGTCTTGTCCGGTCTTGTCCGGTCTTGTCTGGGTCTTGTCCGGTCTTGTCCGGGTCTTGTCCGATCTTGTCCGGTCTTGTCCGGTCTTGTCCGGGTCTTGTCCGGTCTTGTCCGGTCTTGTCTGGGTCTTGTCCGGTCTTGTCCGGTCTTGTCTGGGTCTTGTCCGGTCTTGTCCGGTCTTGTCTGAGTCTTGTCAGGTCTTGTCCGGTCTTGTCTGGGTCTTGTCCGGTCTTGTCTGGTCTTGTCTGGGTCTTGTCCGGTCTTGTCCCTTCTTGTCTGGGTCTTGTCGGGTCTTGTCCCGTCTTGTCTGGGTCTTGTCCGGTCTTGTCCGGTCTTGTCCGGGTCTTGTCCGGTCTTGTCCGGTCTTGTCCGGTCTTGTCCGGGTCTTGTCCGGTCTTGTCCGGTCTTGTCTGGGTCTTGTCCGGTCTTGTCCGGTCTTGTCTGGGTCTTGTCCGGTCTTGTCCGGTCTTGTCTGGGTCTTGTCCGGTCTTGTCCGGTCTTGTCCGGTCTTGTCTGGGTCTTGTCCGGACTTGTCTGGGTCTTGTCCGGTCTTGTCCGGTCTTGTCTGGGTCTTGTCCGGTCTTGTCCGTTCTTGTCTGGGTCTTGTCCGGTCTTGTCCGGTCTTGTCTGGGTCTGGTCCGGTCTTGTCCGGTCTTGTCTGGGTCTTGTCCGGTCTTGTCCGGTCTTGTCCTGTCTTGTCTGGGTCTCATCCGGTCTTGTCCGTTCTTGTCTGTGTCTCGTCCGGTCTTGTCCGGTCTTGTCCGGTCTTGTCCGGTCTTGTCTGGGTCTCGTCCGGTCTTGTCCGGTCTTGTCTGGGTCTTGTCCGGTCTTGTCCGGTATGTCTGGGTCTCTTCCGGTCTTGTCCGGTCTTGTCTGGGTCTCGTCCGGTCTTGTCCGGTGTTGTCTGGGTCTCGTCCGGTCTTGTCCGGTCTTGTCTGCGTCTCGTCCGGTCTTGTCCGGTCTTGTCTGGGTCTTGTCCGGTCTTGTCTGGGTCTTGTCCGGTCTTGTCCGGTCTTGTCCGGTCTTGTCTGGGTCTTGTCCGGTCTTGTCTGGGTCTTGTCCGGTCTTGTCCGGTCTTGTCTGGGTCTTGTCCGTTCTTATGTGGGTCTTGTCCGGTCTTGTCTGGGTCTTGTCCGGTCTTGTCCGGTCTTGTCCGTTCTTGTTTGTGTCTTGTCCGGTCTTGTCCGGTCTTGTCCGGTCTTGTCTGGGTCTTGTCCGGTCTTGTCCGGGTCTTGTCCGGTCTTGTCCGGTCTTGTCCGGTCTTGTCCGGGTCTTGTCCGGTCTTGTCCGGTCTTGTCCAGTCTTGTCCGGTCTTGTCCGGTCTTGTCCGGTCTTGCCTGGATCTCGTCCGGTCTTGTCCGGTTTTGTCCGGTCTTGTCTGGGTCTTGTCCGGTCTTGTCCGGTGTTGTCTGGGTCTTGTCCGGTCTTGTCCGGTGTTGTCTGGGTCTTGTCCGGTCTTGTCCGGTGTTGTCTGGGTCTTGTCCGGTCTTGTCCGGTCTTGTCTGTGTCTTGTACGGTCTTGTCCGGTCTTGTCTGGGTCTTGTCCGGTCTTGTCCGGTCTTGTCTGGGCCTTGTCCGGTCTTGTCCGGGCCTTGTCCGGTCTTGTCCGGTCTTGTCTGGGTCTTGTCCGGTCTTGTCCGGTCTTGTCTGGGTCTTGTCCGGTCTTGTCCGGTCTTGTCCGGTCTTGTACGGTCTTGTCCGGTCTTGTCCGGGTCTTGTCCGGTCTTGTCCGGTCTTGTCTGGGTCTTGTCCGGTCTTGTCCGGTCTTGTCTGGGTCTTGTCCGGTCTTGTCCGGTCTTGTCTGGGTCTTGTCCGGTCTTGTCCGGTCTTGTCCGGTCTTGTCCGGTCTTGTCCGGTCTTGTCTGGGTCTTGTCCGGACTTGTCTGGGTCTTGTCCGGTCTTGTCCGGTCTTGTCTGTGTCTTGTCCGGTCTTGTCCGGTCTTGTCTGGGTCTTGTCCGGTCTTGTCCGGTCTTGTCTGGGTCTGGTCCGGTCTTGTCCGGTCTTGTCTGGGTCTTGTCCGGTCTTGTCCGGTCTTGTCCTGTCTTGTCTGGGTCTCGTCCGGTCTTGTCCGGTCTTGTCTGTGTCTCGTCCGGTCTTGTCCGGTCTTGTCCGGTCTTGTCCGGTCTTGTCTGGGTCTCGTCCGTTCTTGTCTGGTCTTGTCTGGGTCTTGTCCGGTCTTGTCCGGTATGTCTGGGTCTCGTCCGGTCTTGTCCGGTCTTGTCTGGGTCTCGTCCGGTCTTGTCCGGTCTTGTCTGGGTCTCGTCCGGTCTTGTCCGGTCTTGTCTGGGTCTCGTCCGGTCTTGTCCGGTCTTGTCTGGGACTCGTCCGGTCTTGTCCGGTCTTGTCTGGGTCTCGTCCGGTCTTGTCCAGTCTTGTCTGGGTCTCGTCCGGTCTTGTCCGGTCTTGTCTGGGTCTTGTCCGGTCTTGTCCGGTCTTGTCTGGGTCTTGTCCGGTCTTGTCTGGGTCTTGTCCGGTCTTGTCTGGGTCTTGTCCGGTCTTGTCCGGACTTGTATGGGTCTTGTCCGGTCTTGTCCGGTCTTGTCTGAGTCTTGTCCGGTCTTGTCCGGTCTTGTCCGGTCTTGTCCGGTCTTGTCTGGGTCTTGTCCGGTCTTGTCTGTGTCTTGTCCGGTCTTGTCCGGTCTTATTTGGGTCTTGTCCGGTCTTGTCCGGTCTTGTCTGGGTCTTGTCCGGTCTTGTCCGGTCTTGTCTGGGTCTTGTCCGGTCTTGTCCGGTCTTGTCTGGGTCTTGTCCGGTCATGTCCGGTCTTGTCTGGGTCTTGTCCGGTCTTGACTGGGTCTTGTCCGGTCTTGTCCGGTCTTGTCTGGGTCTTGTCCGGTCTTGTCCGGTCTTGTCTGGGTCTTGTCCGGTCTTGTCTGGGTCTTGTCCGGTCTTGTCCGGTCTTGTCCGGTCTTGTCTGGGTCTTGTCCGGTCTTGTCTGGGTCTTGTCCGGTCTTGTCCGGTCTTGTCTGGGTCTTGTCCGTTCTTATGTGGGTCTTGTCCGGTCTTGTCTGGGTCTTGTCCGGTCTTGTCCGGTCTTGTCCGGTCTTGTTTGTGTCTTGTCCGGTCTTGTCCGGTCTTGTCTGGGTCTTGTCCGGTCTTGTCCGGTCTTGTCTGGGTCTTGTCCGGTCTTGTCCGGTCTTGTCCGGTCTTGTCCGGGTCTTGTCCGGTCTTGTTCGGTCTTGTCCAGTCTTGTCCGGTCTTGTCCGGTCTTGTCCGGTCTTGCCTGGATCTCGTCCGGTCTTGTCCGGTCTTGTCCGGTCTTGTCTGGGTCTTGTCCGGTCTTGTCCGGTGTTGTCTGGGTCTTGTCCGGTCTTGTCCGGTGTTGTCTGGGTCTTGTCCGGTCTTGTCCGGTGTTGTCTGGGTCTTGTCCGGTCTTGTCCGGTCTTGTCTGTGTCTTGTCCGGTCTTGTCCGGTCTTGTCTGGGTCTTGTCCGGTCTTGTCCGGTCTTGTCTGGGCCTTGTCCGGTCTTGTCCGGGCCTTGTCCGGTCTTGTCCGGTCTTGTCTGGGTCTTGTCCGGTCTTGTCCGGTCTTGTCTGGGTCTTGTCCGGTCTTGTCCGGTCTTGTCTGGGTCTTGTCCGGTCTTGTCCGGTCTTGTCTGGGTCTTGTCCGGTCTTGTCCGGTCTTGTCTGGGTCTTGTCCGGTCTTGTCCGGTCTTGTCTGGGTCTTGTCCGGTCTTGTCCGGTCTTGTCTGGTCTTGTCCGGTCTTGTCCGGTCTTGTCCGGTCTTGTCTGGGTCTTGTCCGGTCTTGTCCGGTCTTGTCCGGGTCTTGTCCGGTCTTGTCCGGTCTTGTCCGGTCTTGTCAGGTCTTGTCCGGGTCTTGTCCGGGTCTTGTCCGGGTCTTGTCCGGGTCTTGTCCGGTCCTTGTCCGGTCTTGTCCGGGTCTTGTCCGGTTTTGTCCGGTCTTGTCCGGGTCTTGTCCGGTCTTGTCCGGTCTTGTCCGGGACTTGTCCGGTCTTGTCCGGTCTTGTCCGGTCTTGTCCGGTCTTGTCTGGTCTTGTCCGGTCTTGTCCGGTCTTGTCCGGTCTTGTCTGGGTCTTGTCCGGTCTTGTCCGGTCTTGTCCGGGTCTTGTCCGGTCTTGTCCGGTCTTGTCCGGTCTTGTCAGGTCTTGTCCGGGTCTTGTCCGGGTCTTGTCCGGGTCTTGTCCGGGTCTTGTCCGGTCTTGTCCGGGTTAGGGTTAGGGTTAGGGTTAGGGTTAGGGTTAGGGTTAGGGTTAGGGTTAGGTTGTGATTTGTCGGACAGTAGGCCAAAATGCCCTCTGGCGCTTAATGATCTCCCCCTGGAGATTCCTTTTCGCCATATACTGCCACTTTAGTCTGGCCCACGGTCTCATCACCCTTGTCCAAATCTGTTCGCCTTTTAACTTGCCCTTCTGTCGATTTTTAGGAGTCAGTCAGGTTCCACCCTGAGTTTGAGTTTATGCTAGGTTCAGGCCATTGGGTTCTTTCGTCTGTAACGCTTTGATCCATAGCCTCTCTGCCCTCTTCCTACGCCCGGTTGACCAATTTACATTTGTTTCCAGACCCATGATCTCAAGGGACTGGACCCCGTGCTGTTGGAAGTGTCTGCTAAT
Organism: Rhinoraja longicauda; assembly: GCF_053455715.1. Classification (NCBI taxonomy): domain Eukaryota; kingdom Metazoa; phylum Chordata; class Chondrichthyes; order Rajiformes; family Arhynchobatidae; genus Rhinoraja; species Rhinoraja longicauda. Next base: position 129,070 of record NW_027601432.1, read on the forward strand.
GGGGACGGACTGGTCTCCCCTCGTGATGTTGCTGATGTGTCCTGTCAGTCTGACTCTGAGGCTGTTGCCTGTTTCGCCAATGTACAGTAAGTGGCACTGCTTACATTTAATTGCATACACTACATTCTTTTGCTCGCAGGTTATTCTCTGTGCTATCTGCTTTCTCTTTCCCGTCACAGTGTTCTCTATGTTTTTGGCTATTGTCAAGTGAATGCAGGCCCTACATTGCCTTTGACCGCAGCCTGAGCTCGTTTGGAGGCTAGTACTGACCAAGATATCCTTCAGGTTTTTAGCCCTCTTGAACGCTGACATTGCTTTGTATCCCTGCAGTGTGACAAATCCTCTTTGGAATTGTTCAAAGCGGCCCTTGACTATTTTGTGGGCCTGGACGGCCATGCTACCGTACCCTGTTATTAGTGGCAAGTTGCGTGTCAAGCCTGGCCTGGGTCTGGGTCCTTGCGTGCCTTTTAGGAAGTCTGCCTTAATGTGTCTTAATCTACGTCTGCAGTACCCCCTCTGCCTGAGAGCGGTGAAAAGGGTGGTGGTGGCCTGGGCAAAGTCCTCCTCCCTGGTGCATATCCGGTGAAAGCGTGTCAGTTGTGACTTGACAATACCCCTAAAGGTGTGTTTTGGGTGGTGGCTCGTGGTGTGTAAAAGGGTGTGGGTGTCTGTGGGTTTGAAAAAGACTTTGGTGGCTAGTTTTTGGACTTGGTCGTCAGCTGACGGTAGTTTAAAGACTGTAGTGTCGAGGAAGTCTACCCTCTCCCTGCTTGTCAAAGCATTAATTTTGATGGAAGGGTGGTGGGCATTAAGTATGTCGATGAACCCCTCTAACTCCCCTTCTGAGTGTGTCCACACTCCCCAGATGTCATCTAAGAACCTGTAGTAGCACATGGGGCGCTTGGGGCATTTCAGGAAGGCCGTCTCTTCCCACTCTGCCATGTATATGTTGGCATAAGCCGGGGCAAACTTCTTCCCCATTGCCGTCCCTTTAACTTGTAGGTAGAACTCCCCGTTAAATTCAAAATCGTTCTTTGTCAATCCCAGGTAAAGTAATTTGACTAAGGCCTCGTCTGGTCTCTCCAGGTCAGGATTTCTCTGCAGGGTGTTTTTAACCGCCTCTATCCCCCTGTCTGTCTCTATGTTTGTGTACAGGCTTTCCACATCCATGGTAAAGAGTATCGCATCGGGTGGTATGCTAAGGGAGTTGACTATTCGAGTGAAGTGGTAGGTGTCTTTAATGTAGCTGGGGTGTTGCTGTGCCAGTGGATTGAGATAGTGGTCAATGTATTCTGCTACCCCGTAGGATTCGCTACTGCAGTCTGACACAATGGGCCTACCTGGAGGTATTTCTCCAGGCACCGTCCACGTGTCTGGGTTTTTGTGTATCTTTGGGAGCATGTAGAATTTCCTCGCCCTGGGTTGTGCTCCTGTTAGGTATTCTACTTGTTTCTGTTGGATGTATCCTGACGTCCTAAGCTCCTCCAAGATTTCCCCTATTTCCTCTTGTGTTTCTCTATATATAGGCTCATCTAACTTGGTGTAGTGTTCTACCTTGTTCAGTTGTCTGTGCGCCTCGAACAGGTACTGTTGTCTGTCCATGATGACGATACTGCTCCCCTTGTCTGCTGGTTTGATCACTATCTCATTGTTGTCCCTCAGTTCTGCCATGGCCTCCCTCTCTTTTCTAGTGAGATTGGGCCTATCCTTTGTCATGGGCATGTCCCTGATGGCCGATGCTGTTTCTGTCATGAATTCTGTGATCTCTCTAGGGACCTGATCCTCATCTGGGGTCCATCCTGTGCGTGGGGTGAAGGGTAATCTTTCCCCCGACTCCACGTCACAAAAGTGGTGTATTAACATGATGGCTCGATAGAATCTAAACAGGTCCCCCTGTACTTGTTCTTTGTGCGATTTTGGAGTAGGGACGAAGGTGAGGCCCCTGTTCAATACTCTCTCTTGGATTTTGGTGAGGGTGAATGTCTGGGAAAGGTTGATGATGGTTTTACCTAATTGTAGGCCCTGCCTCTCTTGGCATGGTGTCCCCATTAGTTTAAAGACTTCATCCACTCTCGGATCATGGCTCGGGCCGTGTTCTCTGTCCAGTGAATGTGATCTGGGCCTACTCTGAACTGGCCGGGAGGGAGAGCGGGTATGTGCCTCTTGGTCTGTATGTGGTCGTTGAGCTGCCTGAGTGTTGCCTGCTCTGGTGCTGGGAGAGACTGGCTGAAGTTGATGACCGGGACCCATATGCTAGCATTAGGGAATTTACGACTGGCCATCTTTACTAGTGCTTGGAGTTGTTTGATGGCCGTCAGTGGTCTTTGTGTCCGATTATTGATGCCCATTGAAAGAACCACTTTCTGAGTTTCTGGGCATTCCCCTAATTTCTCGAGGATGGCAGTGCCATGTATAAATTTGGCTCCTGGATAGCTGTCCAATTGTGTGTTGTCGTTGGGACATTTTGGGATCCTAGAAATGTTGGAATCTCCAATTATTAAAACGGGCTTACTGGGCTGGAGTTTCCAGGTTACATTCTTCTGTTTTGAATTGGGATGCCTAGTTACTTCAGCCTGTCTCTGCCTGTTATTTACCGGACCTCCCTATGTGTGCTGCTGGAAGTCGTCCTGTGAGTCCCTCACTGTGTCGGTGGTCGGGGCCGTGGGGACCCTATGCTGTTGTGTGCAGGTCCTGCGTGCTGGTCTCTCCCTGGGTGATGGGACCCTGTGTGTGGATGTGGAAGGAGCCGGTGGGGGAGAGGGAACTGTCGGGCGGGAGGGAACTGTCGGGGGGGACAAGGTTGCCTGTTGCAACGGGGCAGTGACGTCATTTCCGGGCTGAGGCCCTGCAGGCTGCGCGTTCGATTCGGTCTCACTCCGGGAAGGTCTCCGCTGTACCCGTGGTCTACGGGGCAACTGGGCGTGAGTGTCGGGGCCCCGGTGGATCGGGGCTGACGTGCTGGGTGATTCGGTGCTCGGGCAACATGTCCAGTCCTCTGATCGGACCGCGCTGTCCCACTGGAGGTGGGCCTGGGGGTCGAGTGGCGGGGAGCCGGCCTGCGCCAGGAGGTCCAGCCGCCGCAACACTACGATCTCGGGGCTGATGGGTGGGCGCACCGGGGTGGTGGGGGGAGTAATGTCGGGGCTGCGGGGAGCAGGAGCGGGTCGGGGCGCCGTCCGGGCGGTCGTCCATTCGGCCTGGGGTCGGTCGATCCGGCTCTCCTGCGAAACAGTAAACAACGCCTGCGGTATGTGTACCGCAACATTGGAAGTTGCGGCGGTGTGCCTGCGGGGCTGGGGCTCCCGCAGGCTGCCTCTCTGTCTCAGTCCCGTCTCTGAGGTTAGGCCCAAGACTCGTTCTCTCAAATCCTCAATTCGGATTTTAAATTTATCCCCCAAATTTTTCTTGTTCCAAATTAAGGCTTTGGCGACCGCCTCCTGGACCCGATTGGTCGGTTCGCCCTCCAGGTACACTTTGTCCAGATCATACAAGCTGTTTTGGTAATGTTCAACCAAAATTTGTCGTGTTTGTTCTGCCCAGGTGTCAGCATTAGAGGCCAATTTTTGTAATGTTGCCTGGGTGGGATTAGCCGGTTTTATAAAGTGTGTCAATATCCTCGCCTGTCTCCTGATACCTCTAGGAGGTTGGCTCTGCTCTTGCAGAACCCTCAGATGGTGTAGAGTCTGGGCCATTTTATAAATCACTCGAACAGCGACTGCAAAGGAATCCCTCGGTCTCGATTGATTCCTGTGCTGGTCAAGATTCCCATTGTTAAACTCTGCCCCCCCTACCATCTGCATGCTATTACTCATTTCAGGTTTGGTTAGTACAGTGTGGAGAAAACTTATACTGTAATAAACTGTACTGTAATGCTAGTGCAGTAAACTATAAATATCAATTCTTTACATCAATTATTTCTAGCTGCGTAAGGTTAACACCAAGGTGCTCACCAAGTCTTTGGTTTTCTTTCCAGCTTGCGGGGACCGCTTGCCGAACTCTTCCCGACTGGGCAACGACTTTTCCAGTTTCGCTATCGCTGTAGCTTCATCAGGGAAAGAGATCTACTTCTGGTCGGTGTGTGGTTTATAAAGGGTGGGTTGAAAGTACCTCCCTTTCTGGGTTTATTCCTCCCATGTGTTGTCTTAGGACCGGTCACTTTGGTTGGGACTGCTGATGTCATACCTATTCTTTGTCTCAATTCGTCGGTCCACTTCTTTGTGTTCTTTGGTTGTGTTCCTGGCCTCCTGCTTTTTGATCTGCTGTTAATGTTTTCTGCATTCCTCTGGCCTCCTGTCTATTATCATGTTCTGCAATCTTTGTTGTGAGTGAGTGTGCTTTGCAAACCCATACCTGGTCTGTGGCCATTGTGTGATGGGGGGGGGGGGGGTTTGTGGCTGAGGTGGGAGTGGGCATCGTGTTGTGAGTGTGTAAGGGTCCTATCGCTCCCTTCAATAGTCCATCTTTTCTGGGGGAGCTAGCTGTGTTCCAGGTGTGATGGGGGGTCTCTGGGTCTAAGGGGTCCTCTGATGCAGGTTGAATCATCTATTTACAAAGGTTTAAGATCCTCTTTTGGGGGTCTTTTGGGTTGTTTGGGGAGGGCCTATGCAACCCGATGTTACGGTTAGTTTCTGGGGGTGGGGGTTATAGCCTATCCTTGTTGAGTTGAGGGTAGGTGCCAAGGGTCTTTTTGGGACTGTTTGGGGTGATCCAGTGCAGTCCGCTGTTAGGGTTAGGTTTGGGGGGTGGGCACAGGGGCCATCTCTGGCGTGAGGATGGAGGGTGCCGCCTAACTTGCTGCGGTTTGAGGGTGGGTGCCTAGGGTTTTTTGGGGACTGTTTGGGGTGGTCTGGTCTAGTCTGGTGTTAGGGTTAGGTTTATGGGTGGGGAAGGGAGCATAGGGACCCCCTCTGGGGTGAGGGTGGAGGGTATGATCTATCCTTGTGAGGTAGGGGTATAGGTGTCAAGGGTCTTTTGGGTTGTTTGGGGTGATCTGGGATGAGGGTGGGGGGGTATTGCCATTCTTGTTGGGGTGAGTGTTGAGAGTTGTAATAGTTGAGGGTAGGTGCCAAGGGTCTTTTGGGGACTGTTTGGGGTGATCCAGTGCAGTCCGCTGTTAGGGTTAGGTTTGGGGGGTGGGCACAGGGGCCATCTCTGGCGTGAGGATGCATTAGGGTTAGGGTTAGGGTTAGGGTTAGGGTTAGGGTTAGGGTTAGGGTTAGGGTTAGGGTTAGGGTTAGGGTTAGGGTTAGGGTTAGGGTTAGGGTTAGGGTTAGGGTTAGGGTTAGGGTTAGGGTTAGGGTTAGGGTTAGGGTTAGGGTTAGGGTTAGGGTTAGGGTTAGGGTTAGGGTTAGGGTTAGGGTTAGGGTTAGGGTTAGGGTTAGGGTTAGGGTTAGGGTTAGGGTTAGGGTTAGGGTTAGGGTTAGGGTTAGGGTTAGGGTTAGGGTTAGGGTTAGGGTTAGGGTTAGGGTTAGGGTTAGGGTTAGGGTTAGGGTTAGGGTTAGGGTTAGGGTTAGGGTTAGGGTTAGGGTTAGGGTTAGGGTTAGGGTTAGGGTTAGGGTTAGGTTGTGATTTGTCGGACAGTAGGCCAAAATGCCCTCTGGCGCTTAATGATCTCCCCCTGGAGATTCCTTTTCGCCATATACTGCCACTTTAGTCTGGCCCACGGTCTCATCACCCTTGTCCAAATCTGTTCGCCTTTTAACTTGCCCTTCTGTCGATTTTTAGGAGTCAGTCAGGTTCCACCCTGAGTTTGAGTTTATGCTAGGTTCAGGCCATTGGGTTCTTTCGTCTGTAACGCTTTGATCCATAGCCTCTCTGCCCTCTTCCTACGCCCGGTTGACCAATTTACATTTGTTTCCAGACCCATGATCTCAAGGGACTGGACCCCGTGCTGTTGGAAGTGTCTGCTAATGGGGACGGACTGGTCTCCCCTCGTGATGTTGCTGATGTGTCCTGTCAGTCTGACTCTGAGGCTGTTGCCTGTTTCGCCAATGTACAGTAAGTGGCACTGCTTACATTTAATTGCATACACTACATTCTTTTGCTCGCAGGTTATTCTCTGTGCTATCTGCTTTCTCTTTCCCGTCACAGTGTTCTCTATGTTTTTGGCTATTGTCAAGTGAATGCAGGCCCTACATTGCCTTTGACCGCAGCCTGAGCTCGTTTGGAGGCTAGTACTGACCAAGATATCCTTCAGGTTTTTAGCCCTCTTGAACGCTGACATTGCTTTGTATCCCTGCAGTGTGACAAATCCTCTTTGGAATTGTTCAAAGCGGCCCTTGACTATTTTGTGGGCCTGGACGGCCATGCTACCGTACCCTGTTATTAGTGGCAAGTTGCGTGTCAAGCCTGGCCTGGGTCTGGGTCCTTGCGTGCCTTTTAGGAAGTCTGCCTTAATGTGTCTTAATCTACGTCTGCAGTACCCCCTCTGCCTGAGAGCGGTGAAAAGGGTGGTGGTGGCCTGGGCAAAGTCCTCCTCCCTGGTGCATATCCGGTGAAAGCGTGTCAGTTGTGACTTGACAATACCCCTAAAGGTGTGTTTTGGGTGGTGGCTCGTGGTGTGTAAAAGGGTGTGGGTGTCTGTGGGTTTGAAAAAGACTTTGGTGGCTAGTTTTTGGACTTGGTCGTCAGCTGACGGTAGTTTAAAGACTGTAGTGTCGAGGAAGTCTACCCTCTCCCTGCTTGTCAAAGCTTTAATTTTGATGGAAGGGTGGTGGGCATTAAGTATGTCGATGAACCCCTCTAACTCCCCTTCTGAGTGTGTCCACACTCCCCAGATGTCATCTAAGAACCTGTAGTAGCACATGGGGCGCTTGGGGCATTTCAGGAAGGCCGTCTCTTCCCACTCTGCCATGTATATGTTGGCATAAGCCGGGGCAAACTTCTTCCCCATTGCCGTCCCTTTAACTTGTAGGTAGAACTCCCCGTTAAATTCAAAATCGTTCTTTGTCAATCCCAGGTAAAGTAATTTGACTAAGGCCTCGTCTGGTCTCTCCAGGTCAGGATTTCTCTGCAGGGTGTTTTTAACCGCCTCTATCCCCCTGTCTGTCTCTATGTTTGTGTACAGGCTTTCCACATCCATGGTAAAGAGTATCGCATCGGGTGGTATGCTAAGGGAGTTGACTATTCGAGTGAAGTGGTAGGTGTCTTTAATGTAGCTGGGGTGTTGCTGTGCCAGTGGATTGAGATAGTGGTCAATGTATTCTGCTACCCCGTAGGATTCGCTACTGCAGTCTGACACAATGGGCCTACCTGGAGGTATTTCTCCAGGCACCGTCCACGTGTCTGGGTTTTTGTGTATCTTTGGGAGCATGTAGAATTTCCTCGCCCTGGGTTGTGCTCCTGTTAGGTATTCTACTTGTTTCTGTTGGATGTATCCTGACGTCCTAAGCTCCTCCAAGATTTCCCCTATTTCCTCTTGTGTTTCTCTATATATAGGCTCATCTAACTTGGTGTAGTGTTCTACCTTGTTCAGTTGTCTGTGCGCCTCGAACAGGTACTGTTGTCTGTCCATGATGACGATACTGCTCCCCTTGTCTGCTGGTTTGATCACTATCTCATTGTTGTCCCTCAGTTCTGCCATGGCCTCCCTCTCTTTTCTAGTGAGATTGGGCCTATCCTTTGTCATGGGCATGTCCCTGATGGCCGATGCTGTTTCTGTCATGAATTCTGTGATCTCTCTAGGGACCTGATCCTCATCTGGGGTCCATCCTGTGCGTGGGGTGAAGGGTAATCTTTCCCCCGACTCCACGTCACAAAAGTGGTGTATTAACATGATGGCTCGATAGAATCTAAACAGGTCCCCCTGTACTTGTTCTTTGTGCGATTTTGGAGTAGGGACGAAGGTGAGGCCCCTGTTCAATACTCTCTCTTGGATTTTGGTGAGGGTGAATGTCTGGGAAAGGTTGATGATGGTTTTACCTAATTGTAGGCCCTGCCTCTCTTGGCATGGTGTCCCCATTAGTTTAAAGACTTCATCCACTCTCGGATCATGGCTCGGGCCGTGTTCTCTGTCCAGTGAATGTGATCTGGGCCTACTCTGAACTGGCCGGGAGGGAGAGCGGGTATGTGCCTCTTGGTCTGTATGTGGTCGTTGAGCTGCCTGAGTGTTGCCTGCTCTGGTGCTGGGAGAGACTGGCTGAAGTTGATGACCGGGACCCATATGCTAGCATTAGGGAATTTACGACTGGCCATCTTTACTAGTGCTTGGAGTTGTTTGATGGCCGTCAGTGGTCTTTGTGTCCGATTATTGATGCCCATTGAAAGAACCACTTTCTGAGTTTCTGGGCATTCCCCTAATTTCTCGAGGATGGCAGTGCCATGTATAAATTTGGCTCCTGGATAGCTGTCCAATTGTGTGTTGTCGTTGGGACATTTTGGGATCCTAGAAATGTTGGAATCTCCAATTATTAAAACGGGCTTACTGGGCTGGAGTTTCCAGGTTACATTCTTCTGTTTTGAATTGGGATGCCTAGTTACTTCAGCCTGTCTCTGCCTGTTATTTACCGGACCTCCCTATGTGTGCTGCTGGAAGTCGTCCTGTGAGTCCCTCACTGTGTCGGTGGTCGGGGCCGTGGGGACCCTATGCTGTTGTGTGCAGGTCCTGCGTGCTGGTCTCTCCCTGGGTGATGGGACCCTGTGTGTGGATGTGGAAGGAGCCGGTGGGGGAGAGGGAACTGTCGGGCGGGAGGGAACTGTCGGGGGGGACAAGGTTGCCTGTTGCAACGGGGCAGTGACGTCATTTCCGGGCTGAGGCCCTGCAGGCTGCGCGTTCGATTCGGTCTCACTCCGGGAAGGTCTCCGCTGTACCCGTGGTCTACGGGGCAACTGGGCGTGAGTGTCGGGGCCCCGGTGGATCGGGGCTGACGTGCTGGGTGATTCGGTGCTCGGGCAACATGTCCAGTCCTCTGATCGGACCGCGCTGTCCCACTGGAGGTGGGCCTGGGGGTCGAGTGGCGGGGAGCCGGCCTGCGCCAGGAGGTCCAGCCGCCGCAACACTACGATCTCGGGGCTGATGGGTGGGCGCACCGGGGTGGTGGGGGGAGTAATGTCGGGGCTGCGGGGAGCAGGAGCGGGTCGGGGCGCCGTCCGGGCGGTCGTCCATTCGGCCTGGGGTCGGTCGATCCGGCTCTCCTGCGAAACAGTAAACAACGCCTGCGGTATGTGTACCGCAACATTGGAAGTTGCGGCGGTGTGCCTGCGGGGCTGGGGCTCCCGCAGGCTGCCTCTCTGTCTCAGTCCCGTCTCTGAGGTTAGGCCCAAGACTCGTTCTCTCAAATCCTCAATTCGGATTTTAAATTTATCCCCCAAATTTTTCTTGTTCCAAATTAAGGCTTTGGCGACCGCCTCCTGGACCCGATTGGTCGGTTCGCCCTCCAGGTACACTTTGTCCAGATCATACAAGCTGTTTTGGTAATGTTCAACCAAAATTTGTCGTGTTTGTTCTGCCCAGGTGTCAGCATTAGAGGCCAATTTTTGTAATGTTGCCTGGGTGGGATTAGCCGGTTTTATAAAGTGTGTCAATATCCTCGCCTGTCTCCTGATACCTCTAGGAGGTTGGCTCTGCTCTTGCAGAACCCTCAGATGGTGTAGAGTCTGGGCCATTTTATAAATCACTCGAACAGCGACTGCAAAGGAATCCCTCGGTCTCGATTGATTCCTGTGCTGGTCAAGATTCCCATTGTTAAACTCTGCCCCCCCTACCATCTGCATGCTATTACTCATTTCAGGTTTGGTTAGTACAGTGTGGAGAAAACTTATACTGTAATAAACTGTACTGTAATGCTAGTGCAGTAAACTATAAATATCAATTCTTTACATCAATTATTTCTAGCTGCGTAAGGTTAACACCAAGGTGCTCACCAAGTCTTTGGTTTTCTTTCCAGCTTGCGGGGACCGCTTGCCGAACTCTTCCCGACTGGGCAACGACTTTTCCAGTTTCGCTATCGCTGTAGCTTCATCAGGGAAAGAGATCTACTTCTGGTCGGTGTGTGGTTTATAAAGGGTGGGTTGAAAGTACCTCCCTTTCTGGGTTTATTCCTCCCATGTGTTGTCTTAGGACCGGTCACTTTGGTTGGGACTGCTGATGTCATACCTATTCTTTGTCTCAATTCGTCGGTCCACTTCTTTGTGTTCTTTGGTTGTGTTCCTGGCCTCCTGCTTTTTGATCTGCTGTTAATGTTTTCTGCATTCCTCTGGCCTCCTGTCTATTATCATGTTCTGCAATCTTTGTTGTGAGTGAGTGTGCTTTGCAAACCCATACCTGGTCTGTGGCCATTGTGTGATGGGGGGGGGGGGGTTTGTGGCTGAGGTGGGAGTGGGCATCGTGTTGTGAGTGTGTAAGGGTCCTATCGCTCCCTTCAATAGTCCATCTTTTCTGGGGGAGCTAGCTGTGTTCCAGGTGTGATGGGGGGTCTCTGGGTCTAAGGGGTCCTCTGATGCAGGTTGAATCATCTATTTACAAAGGTTTAAGATCCTCTTTTGGGGGTCTTTTGGGTTGTTTGGGGAGGGCCTATGCAACCCGATGTTACGGTTAGTTTCTGGGGGTGGGGGTTATAGCCTATCCTTGTTGAGTTGAGGGTAGGTGCCAAGGGTCTTTTTGGGACTGTTTGGGGTGATCCAGTGCAGTCCGCTGTTAGGGTTAGGTTTGGGGGGTGGGCACAGGGGCCATCTCTGGCGTGAGGATGGAGGGTGCCGCCTAACTTGCTGCGGTTTGAGGGTGGGTGCCTAGGGTTTTTTGGGGACTGTTTGGGGTGGTCTGGTCTAGTCTGGTGTTAGGGTTAGGTTTATGGGTGGGGAAGGGAGCATAGGGACCCCCTCTGGGGTGAGGGTGGAGGGTATGATCTATCCTTGTGAGGTAGGGGTATAGGTGTCAAGGGTCTTTTGGGTTGTTTGGGGTGATCTGGGATGAGGGTGGGGGGGTATTGCCATTCTTGTTGGGGTGAGTGTTGAGAGTTGTAATAGTTGAGGGTAGGTGCCAAGGGTCTTTTGGGGACTGTTTGGGGTGATCCAGTGCAGTCCGCTGTTAGGGTTAGGTTTGGGGGGTGGGCACAGGGGCCATCTCTGGCGTGAGGATGCATTAGGGTTAGGGTTAGGGTTAGGGTTAGGGTTAGGGTTAGGGTTAGGGTTAGGGTTAGGGTTAGGGTTAGGGTTAGGGTTAGGGTTAGGGTTAGGGTTAGGGTTAGGGTTAGGGTTAGGGTTAGGGTTAGGGTTAGGGTTAGGGTTAGGGTTAGGGTTAGGGTTAGGGTTAGGGTTAGGGTTAGGGTTAGGGTTAGGGTTAGGGTTAGGGTTAGGGTTAGGGTTAGGGTTAGGGTTAGGGTTAGGGTTAGGGTTAGGGTTAGGGTTAGGGTTAGGGTTAGGGTTAGGGTTAGGGTTAGGGTTAGGGTTAGGGTTAGGGTTAGGGTTAGGGTTAGGGTTAGGGTTAGGGTTAGGGTTAGGGTTAGGGTTAGGGTTAGGGTTAGGGTTAGGGTTAGGGTTAGGGTTAGGGTTAGGGTTAGGGTTAGGGTTAGGGTTAGGGTTAGGGTTAGGGTTAGGGTTAGGGTTAGGGTTAGGGTTAGGGTTAGGGTTAGGGTTAGGGTTAGGGTTAGGGTTAGGGTTAGGGTTAGGGTTAGGGTTAGGGTTAGGGTTAGGGTTAGGGTTAGGGTTAGGGTTAGGGTTAGGGTTAGGGTTAGGGTTAGGGTTAGGGTTAGGGTTAGGGTTAGGGTTAGGGTTAGGGTTAGGGTTAGGGTTAGGGTTAGGGTTAGGGTTAGGGTTAGGGTTAGGGTTAGGGTTAGGGTTAGGGTTAGGGTTAGGGTTAGGGTTAGGGTTAGGGTTAGGGTTAGGGTTAGGGTTAGGGTTAGGGTTAGGGTTAGGGTTAGGGTTAGGGTTAGGGTTAGGGTTAGGGTTAGGGTTAGGGTTAGGGTTAGGGTTAGGGTTAGGGTTAGGGTTAGGGTTAGGGTTAGGGTTAGGGTTAGGGTTAGGGTTAGGGTTAGGGTTAGGGTTAGGGTTAGGGTTAGGGTTAGGGTTAGGGTTAGGGTTAGGGTTAGGGTTAGGGTTAGGGTTAGGGTTAGGGTTAGGGTTAGGGTTAGGGTTAGGGTTAGGGTTAGGGTTAGGGTTAGGGTTAGGGTTAGGGTTAGGGTTAGGGTTAGGGTTAGGGTTAGGGTTAGGGTTAGGGTTAGGGTTAGGGTTAGGGTTAGGGTTAGGGTTAGGGTTAGGGTTAGGGTTAGGGTTAGGGTTAGGGTTAGGGTTAGGGTTAGGGTTAGGGTTAGGGTTAGGGTTAGGGTTAGGGTTAGGGTTAGGGTTAGGGTTAGGGTTAGGGTTAGGGTTAGGGTTAGGGTTAGGGTTAGGGTTAGGGTTAGGGTTAGGGTTAGGGTTAGGGTTAGGGTTAGGGTTAGGGTTAGGGTTAGGGTTAGGGTTAGGGTTAGGGTTAGGGTTAGGGTTAGGGTTAGGGTTAGGGTTAGGGTTAGGGTTAGGGTTAGGGTTAGGGTTAGGGTTAGGGTTAGGGTTAGGGTTAGGGTTAGGGTTAGGGTTAGGGTTAGGGTTAGGGTTAGGGTTAGGGTTAGGGTTAGGGTTAGGGTTAGGGTTAGGGTTAGGGTTAGGGTTAGGGTTAGGGTTAGGGTTAGGGTTAGGGTTAGGGTTAGGGTTAGGGTTAGGGTTAGGGTTAGGGTTAGGGTTAGGGTTAGGGTTAGGGTTAGGGTTAGGGTTAGGGTTAGGGTTAGGGTTAGGGTTAGGGTTAGGGTTAGGGTTAGGGTTAGGGTTAGGGTTAGGGTTAGGGTTAGGGTTAGGGTTAGGGTTAGGGTTAGGGTTAGGGTTAGGGTTAGGGTTAGGGTTAGGGTTAGGGTTAGGGTTAGGGTTAGGGTTAGGGTTAGGGTTAGGGTTAGGGTTAGGGTTAGGGTTAGGGTTAGGGTTAGGGTTAGGGTTAGGGTTAGGGTTAGGGTTAGGGTTAGGGTTAGGGTTAGGGTTAGGGTTAGGGTTAGGGTTAGGGTTAGGGTTAGGGTTAGGGTTAGGGTTAGGGTTAGGGTTAGGGTTAGGGTTAGGGTTAGGGTTAGGGTTAGGGTTAGGGTTAGGGTTAGGGTTAGGGTTAGGGTTAGGGTTAGGGTTAGGGTTAGGGTTAGGGTTAGGGTTAGGGTTAGGGTTAGGGTTAGGGTTAGGGTTAGGGTTAGGGTTAGGGTTAGGGTTAGGGTTAGGGTTAGGGTTAGGGTTAGGGTTAGGGTTAGGGTTAGGGTTAGGGTTAGGGTTAGGGTTAGGGTTAGGGTTAGGGTTAGGGTTAGGGTTAGGGTTAGGGTTAGGGTTAGGGTTAGGGTTAGGGTTAGGGTTAGGGTTAGGGTTAGGGTTAGGGTTAGGGTTAGGGTTAGGGTTAGGGTTAGGGTTAGGGTTAGGGTTAGGGTTAGGGTTAGGGTTAGGGTTAGGGTTAGGGTTAGGGTTAGGGTTAGGGTTAGGGTTAGGGTTAGGGTTAGGGTTAGGGTTAGGGTTAGGGTTAGGGTTAGGGTTAGGGTTAGGGTTAGGGTTAGGGTTAGGGTTAGGGTTAGGGTTAGGGTTAGGGTTAGGGTTAGGGTTAGGGTTAGGGTTAGGGTTAGGGTTAGGGTTAGGGTTAGGGTTAGGGTTAGGGTTAGGGTTAGGGTTAGGGTTAGGGTTAGGGTTAGGGTTAGGGTTAGGGTTAGGGTTAGGGTTAGGGTTAGGGTTAGGGTTAGGGTTAGGGTTAGGGTTAGGGTTAGGGTTAGGGTTAGGGTTAGGGTTAGGGTTAGGGTTAGGGTTAGGGTTAGGGTTAGGGTTAGGGTTAGGGTTAGGGTTAGGGTTAGGGTTAGGGTTAGGGTTAGGGTTAGGGTTAGGGTTAGGGTTAGGGTTAGGGTTAGGGTTAGGGTTAGGGTTAGGGTTAGGGTTAGGGTTAGGGTTAGGGTTAGGGTTAGGGTTAGGGTTAGGGTTAGGGTTAGGGTTAGGGTTAGGGTTAGGGTTAGGGTTAGGGTTAGGGTTAGGGTTAGGGTTAGGGTTAGGGTTAGGGTTAGGGTTAGGGTTAGGGTTAGGGTTAGGGTTAGGGTTAGGGTTAGGGTTAGGGTTAGGGTTAGGGTTAGGGTTAGGGTTAGGGTTAGGGTTAGGGTTAGGGTTAGGGTTAGGGTTAGGGTTAGGGTTAGGGTTAGGGTTAGGGTTAGGGTTAGGGTTAGGGTTAGGGTTAGGGTTAGGGTTAGGGTTAGGGTTAGGGTTAGGGTTAGGGTTAGGGTTAGGGTTAGGGTTAGGGTTAGGGTTAGGGTTAGGGTTAGGGTTAGGGTTAGGGTTAGGGTTAGGGTTAGGGTTAGGGTTAGGGTTAGGGTTAGGGTTAGGGTTAGGGTTAGGGTTAGGGTTAGGGTTAGGGTTAGGGTTAGGGTTAGGGTTAGGGTTAGGGTTAGGGTTAGGGTTAGGGTTAGGGTTAGGGTTAGGGTTAGGGTTAGGGTTAGGGTTAGGGTTAGGGTTAGGGTTAGGGTTAGGGTTAGGGTTAGGGTTAGGGTTAGGGTTAGGGTTAGGGTTAGGGTTAGGGTTAGGGTTAGGGTTAGGGTTAGGGTTAGGGTTAGGGTTAGGGTTAGGGTTAGGGTTAGGGTTAGGGTTAGGGTTAGGGTTAGGGTTAGGGTTAGGGTTAGGGTTAGGGTTAGGGTTAGGGTTAGGGTTAGGGTTAGGGTTAGGGTTAGGGTTAGGGTTAGGGTTAGGGTTAGGGTTAGGGTTAGGGTTAGGGTTAGGGTTAGGGTTAGGGTTAGGGTTAGGGTTAGGGTTAGGGTTAGGGTTAGGGTTAGGGTTAGGGTTAGGGTTAGGGTTAGGGTTAGGGTTAGGGTTAGGGTTAGGGTTAGGGTTAGGGTTAGGGTTAGGGTTAGGGTTAGGGTTAGGGTTAGGGTTAGGGTTAGGGTTAGGGTTAGGGTTAGGGTTAGGGTTAGGGTTAGGGTTAGGGTTAGGGTTAGGGTTAGGGTTAGGGTTAGGGTTAGGGTTAGGGTTAGGGTTAGGGTTAGGGTTAGGGTTAGGGTTAGGGTTAGGGTTAGGGTTAGGGTTAGGGTTAGGGTTAGGGTTAGGGTTAGGGTTAGGGTTAGGGTTAGGGTTAGGGTTAGGGTTAGGGTTAGGGTTAGGGTTAGGGTTAGGGTTAGGGTTAGGGTTAGGGTTAGGGTTAGGGTTAGGGTTAGGGTTAGGGTTAGGGTTAGGGTTAGGGTTAGGGTTAGGGTTAGGGTTAGGGTTAGGGTTAGGGTTAGGGTTAGGGTTAGGGTTAGGGTTAGGGTTAGGGTTAGGGTTAGGGTTAGGGTTAGGGTTAGGGTTAGGGTTAGGGTTAGGGTTAGGGTTAGGGTTAGGGTTAGGGTTAGGGTTAGGGTTAGGGTTAGGGTTAGGGTTAGGGTTAGGGTTAGGGTTAGGGTTAGGGTTAGGGTTAGGGTTAGGGTTAGGGTTAGGGTTAGGGTTAGGGTTAGGGTTAGGGTTAGGGTTAGGGTTAGGGTTAGGGTTAGGGTTAGGGTTAGGGTTAGGGTTAGGGTTAGGGTTAGGGTTAGGGTTAGGGTTAGGGTTAGGGTTAGGGTTAGGGTTAGGGTTAGGGTTAGGGTTAGGGTTAGGGTTAGGGTTAGGGTTAGGGTTAGGGTTAGGGTTAGGGTTAGGGTTAGGGTTAGGGTTAGGGTTAGGGTTAGGGTTAGGGTTAGGGTTAGGGTTAGGGTTAGGGTTAGGGTTAGGGTTAGGGTTAGGGTTAGGGTTAGGGTTAGGGTTAGGGTTAGGGTTAGGGTTAGGGTTAGGGTTAGGGTTTAGGGTTAGGGTTAGGGTTAGGGTTTAGGGTTAGGGTTAGGGTTAGGGTTTAGGGTTAGGGTTAGGGTTAGGGTTAGGGTTAGGGTTAGGGTTAGGGTTAGGGTTAGGGTTAGGGTTAGGGTTAGGGTTAGGGTTAGGGTTAGGGTTAGGGTTAGGGTTAGGGTTAGGGTTAGGGTTAGGGTTAGGGTTAGGGTTAGGGTTAGGGTTAGGGTTAGGGTTAGGGTTAGGGTTAGGGTTAGGGTTAGGGTTAGGGTTAGGGTTAGGGTTAGGGTTAGGGTTAGGGTTAGGGTTAGGGTTAGGGTTAGGGTTAGGGTTAGGGTTAGGGTTAGGGTTAGGGTTAGGGTTAGGGTTAGGGTTAGGGTTAGGGTTAGGGTTAGGGTTAGGGTTAGGGTTAGGGTTAGGGTTAGGGTTAGGGTTAGGGTTAGGGTTAGGGTTAGGGTTAGGGTTAGGGTTAGGGTTAGGGTTAGGGTTAGGGTTAGGGTTAGGGTTAGGGTTAGGGTTAGGGTTAGGGTTAGGGTTAGGGTTAGGGTTAGGGTTAGGGTTAGGGTTAGGGTTAGGGTTAGGGTTAGGGTTAGGGTTAGGGTTAGGGTTAGGGTTAGGGTTAGGGTTAGGGTTAGGGTTAGGGTTAGGGTTAGGGTTAGGGTTAGGGTTAGGGTTAGGGTTAGGGTTAGGGTTAGGGTTAGGGTTAGGGTTAGGGTTAGGGTTAGGGTTAGGGTTAGGGTTAGGGTTAGGGTTAGGGTTAGGGTTAGGGTTAGGGTTAGGGTTAGGGTTAGGGTTAGGGTTAGGGTTAGGGTTAGGGTTAGGGTTAGGGTTAGGGTTAGGGTTAGGGTTAGGGTTAGGGTTAGGGTTAGGGTTAGGGTTAGGGTTAGGGTTAGGGTTAGGGTTAGGGTTAGGGTTAGGGTTAGGGTTAGGGTTAGGGTTAGGGTTAGGGTTAGGGTTAGGGTTAGGGTTAGGGTTAGGGTTAGGGTTAGGGTTAGGGTTAGGGTTAGGGTTAGGGTTAGGGTTAGGGTTAGGGTTAGGGTTAGGGTTAGGGTTAGGGTTAGGGTTAGGGTTAGGGTTAGGGTTAGGGTTAGGGTTAGGGTTAGGGTTAGGGTTAGGGTTAGGGTTAGGGTTAGGGTTAGGGTTAGGGTTAGGGTTAGGGTTAGGGTTAGGGTTAGGGTTAGGGTTAGGGTTAGGGTTAGGGTTAGGGTTAGGGTTAGGGTTAGGGTTAGGGTTAGGGTTAGGGTTAGGGTTAGGGTTAGGGTTAGGGTTAGGGTTAGGGTTAGGGTTAGGGTTAGGGTTAGGGTTAGGGTTAGGGTTAGGGTTAGGGTTAGGGTTAGGGTTAGGGTTAGGGTTAGGGTTAGGGTTAGGGTTAGGGTTAGGGTTAGGGTTAGGGTTAGGGTTAGGGTTAGGGTTAGGGTTAGGGTTAGGGTTAGGGTTAGGGTTAGGGTTAGGGTTAGGGTTAGGGTTAGGGTTAGGGTTAGGGTTAGGGTTAGGGTTAGGGTTAGGGTTAGGGTTAGGGTTAGGGTTAGGGTTAGGGTTAGGGTTAGGGTTAGGGTTAGGGTTAGGGTTAGGGTTAGGGTTAGGGTTAGGGTTAGGGTTAGGGTTAGGGTTAGGGTTAGGGTTAGGGTTAGGGTTAGGGTTAGGGTTAGGGTTAGGGTTAGGGTTAGGGTTAGGGTTAGGGTTAGGGTTAGGGTTAGGGTTAGGGTTAGGGTTAGGGTTAGGGTTAGGGTTAGGGTTAGGGTTAGGTTGTGATTTGTCGGACAGTAGGCCAAAATGCCCTCTGGCGCTTAATGATCTCCCCCTGGAGATTCCTTTTCGCCATATACTGCCACTTTAGTCTGGCCCACGGTCTCATCACCCTTGTCCAAATCTGTTCGCCTTTTAACTTGCCCTTCTGTCGATTTTTAGGAGTCAGTCAGGTTCCACCCTAAGTTTGAGTTTATGCTAGGTTCAGGCCATTGGGTTCTTTCGTCTGTAACGCTTTGATCCATAGCCTCTCTGCCCTCTTCCTACGCCCGGTTGACCAATTTACATTTGTTTCCAGACCCATGATCTCAAGGGACTGGACCCCGTGCTGTTGGAAGTGTCTGCTAATGGGGACGGACTGGTCTCCCCTCGTGATGTTGCTGATGTGTCCTGTCAGTCTGACTCTGAGGCTGTTGCCTGTTTCGCCAATGTACAGTAAGTGGCACTGCTTACATTTAATTGCATACACTACATTCTTTTGCTCGCAGGTTATTCTCTGTGCTATCTGCTTTCTCTTTCCCGTCACAGTGTTCTCTATGTTTTTGGCTATTGTCAAGTGAATGCAGGCCCTACATTGCCTTTGACCGCAGCCTGAGCTCGTTTGGAGGCTAGTACTGACCAAGATATCCTTCAGGTTTTTAGCCCTCTTGAACGCTGACATTGCTTTGTATCCCTGCAGTGTGACAAATCCTCTTTGGAATTGTTCAAAGCGGCCCTTGACTATTTTGTGGGCCTGGACGGCCATGCTACCGTACCCTGTTATTAGTGGCAAGTTGCGTGTCAAGCCTGGCCTGGGTCTGGGTCCTTGCGTGCCTTTTAGGAAGTCTGCCTTAATGTGTCTTAATCTACGTCTGCAGTACCCCCTCTGCCTGAGAGCGGTGAAAAGGGTGGTGGTGGCCTGGGCAAAGTCCTCCTCCCTGGTGCATATCCGGTGAAAGCGTGTCAGTTGTGACTTGACAATACCCCTAAAGGTGTGTTTTGGGTGGTGGCTCGTGGTGTGTAAAAGGGTGTGGGTGTCTGTGGGTTTGAAAAAGACTTTGGTGGCTAGTTTTTGGACTTGGTCGTCAGCTGACGGTAGTTTAAAGACTGTAGTGTCGAGGAAGTCTACCCTCTCCCTGCTTGTCAAAGCATTAATTTTGATGGAAGGGTGGTGGGCATTAAGTATGTCGATGAACCCCTCTAACTCCCCTTCTGAGTGTGTCCACACTCCCCAGATGTCATCTAAGAACCTGTAGTAGCACATGGGGCGCTTGGGGCATTTCAGGAAGGCCGTCTCTTCCCACTCTGCCATGTATATGTTGGCATAAGCCGGGGCAAACTTCTTCCCCATTGCCGTCCCTTTAACTTGTAGGTAGAACTCCCCGTTAAATTCAAAATCGTTCTTTGTCAATCCCAGGTAAAGTAATTTGACTAAGGCCTCGTCTGGTCTCTCCAGGTCAGGATTTCTCTGCAGGGTGTTTTTAACCGCCTCTATCCCCCTGTCTGTCTCTATGTTTGTGTACAGGCTTTCCACATCCATGGTAAAGAGTATCGCATCGGGTGGTATGCTAAGGGAGTTGACTATTCGAGTGAAGTGGTAGGTGTCTTTAATGTAGCTGGGGTGTTGCTGTGCCAGTGGATTGAGATAGTGGTCAATGTATTCTGCTACCCCGTAGGATTCGCTACTGCAGTCTGACACAATGGGCCTACCTGGAGGTATTTCTCCAGGCACCGTCCACGTGTCTGGGTTTTTGTGTATCTTTGGGAGCATGTAGAATTTCCTCGCCCTGGGTTGTGCTCCTGTTAGGTATTCTACTTGTTTCTGTTGGATGTATCCTGACGTCCTAAGCTCCTCCAAGATTTCCCCTATTTCCTCTTGTGTTTCTCTATATATAGGCTCATCTAACTTGGTGTAGTGTTCTACCTTGTTCAGTTGTCTGTGCGCCTCGAACAGGTACTGTTGTCTGTCCATGATGACGATACTGCTCCCCTTGTCTGCTGGTTTGATCACTATCTCATTGTTGTCCCTCAGTTCTGCCATGGCCTCCCTCTCTTTTCTAGTGAGATTGGGCCTATCCTTTGTCATGGGCATGTCCCTGATGGCCGATGCTGTTTCTGTCATGAATTCTGTGATCTCTCTAGGGACCTGATCCTCATCTGGGGTCCATCCTGTGCGTGGGGTGAAGGGTAATCTTTCCCCCGACTCCACGTCACAAAAGTGGTGTATTAACATGATGGCTCGATAGAATCTAAACAGGTCCCCCTGTACTTGTTCTTTGTGCGATTTTGGAGTAGGGACGAAGGTGAGGCCCCTGTTCAATACTCTCTCTTGGATTTTGGTGAGGGTGAATGTCTGGGAAAGGTTGATGATGGTTTTACCTAATTGTAGGCCCTGCCTCTCTTGGCATGGTGTCCCCATTAGTTTAAAGACTTCATCCACTCTCGGATCATGGCTCGGGCCGTGTTCTCTGTCCAGTGAATGTGATCTGGGCCTACTCTGAACTGGCCGGGAGGGAGAGCGGGTATGTGCCTCTTGGTCTGTATGTGGTCGTTGAGCTGCCTGAGTGTTGCCTGCTCTGGTGCTGGGAGAGACTGGCTGAAGTTGATGACCGGGACCCATATGCTAGCATTAGGGAATTTACGACTGGCCATCTTTACTAGTGCTTGGAGTTGTTTGATGGCCGTCAGTGGTCTTTGTGTCCGATTATTGATGCCCATTGAAAGAACCACTTTCTGAGTTTCTGGGCATTCCCCTAATTTCTCGAGGATGGCAGTGCCATGTATAAATTTGGCTCCTGGATAGCTGTCCAATTGTGTGTTGTCGTTGGGACATTTTGGGATCCTAGAAATGTTGGAATCTCCAATTATTAAAACGGGCTTACTGGGCTGGAGTTTCCAGGTTACATTCTTCTGTTTTGAATTGGGATGCCTAGTTACTTCAGCCTGTCTCTGCCTGTTATTTACCGGACCTCCCTATGTGTGCTGCTGGAAGTCGTCCTGTGAGTCCCTCACTGTGTCGGTGGTCGGGGCCGTGGGGACCCTATGCTGTTGTGTGCAGGTCCTGCGTGCTGGTCTCTCCCTGGGTGATGGGACCCTGTGTGTGGATGTGGAAGGAGCCGGTGGGGGAGAGGGAACTGTCGGGCGGGAGGGAACTGTCGGGGGGGACAAGGTTGCCTGTTGCAACGGGGCAGTGACGTCATTTCCGGGCTGAGGCCCTGCAGGCTGCGCGTTCGATTCGGTCTCACTCCGGGAAGGTCTCCGCTGTACCCGTGGTCTACGGGGCAACTGGGCGTGAGTGTCGGGGCCCCGGTGGATCGGGGCTGACGTGCTGGGTGATTCGGTGCTCGGGCAACATGTCCAGTCCTCTGATCGGACCGCGCTGTCCCACTGGAGGTGGGCCTGGGGGTCGAGTGGCGGGGAGCCGGCCTGCGCCAGGAGGTCCAGCCGCCGCAACACTACGATCTCGGGGCTGATGGGTGGGCGCACCGGGGTGGTGGGGGGAGTAATGTCGGGGCTGCGGGGAGCAGGAGCGGGTCGGGGCGCCGTCCGGGCGGTCGTCCATTCGGCCTGGGGTCGGTCGATCCGGCTCTCCTGCGAAACAGTAAACAACGCCTGCGGTATGTGTACCGCAACATTGGAAGTTGCGGCGGTGTGCCTGCGGGGCTGGGGCTCCCGCAGGCTGCCTCTCTGTCTCAGTCCCGTCTCTGAGGTTAGGCCCAAGACTCGTTCTCTCAAATCCTCAATTCGGATTTTAAATTTATCCCCCAAATTTTTCTTGTTCCAAATTAAGGCTTTGGCGACCGCCTCCTGGACCCGATTGGTCGGTTCGCCCTCCAGGTACACTTTGTCCAGATCATACAAGCTGTTTTGGTAATGTTCAACCAAAATTTGTCGTGTTTGTTCTGCCCAGGTGTCAGCATTAGAGGCCAATTTTTGTAATGTTGCCTGGGTGGGATTAGCCGGTTTTATAAAGTGTGTCAATATCCTCGCCTGTCTCCTGATACCTCTAGGAGGTTGGCTCTGCTCTTGCAGAACCCTCAGATGGTGTAGAGTCTGGGCCATTTTATAAATCACTCGAACAGCGACTGCAAAGGAATCCCTCGGTCTCGATTGATTCCTGTGCTGGTCAAGATTCCCATTGTTAAACTCTGCCCCCCCTACCATCTGCATGCTATTACTCATTTCAGGTTTGGTTAGTACAGTGTGGAGAAAACTTATACTGTAATAAACTGTACTGTAATGCTAGTGCAGTAAACTATAAATATCAATTCTTTACATCAATTATTTCTAGCTGCGTAAGGTTAACACCAAGGTGCTCACCAAGTCTTTGGTTTTCTTTCCAGCTTGCGGGGACCGCTTGCCGAACTCTTCCCGACTGGGCAACGACTTTTCCAGTTTCGCTATCGCTGTAGCTTCATCAGGGAAAGAGATCTACTTCTGGTCGGTGTGTGGTTTATAAAGGGTGGGTTGAAAGTACCTCCCTTTCTGGGTTTATTCCTCCCATGTGTTGTCTTAGGACCGGTCACTTTGGTTGGGACTGCTGATGTCATACCTATTCTTTGTCTCAATTCGTCGGTCCACTTCTTTGTGTTCTTTGGTTGTGTTCCTGGCCTCCTGCTTTTTGATCTGCTGTTAATGTTTTCTGCATTCCTCTGGCCTCCTGTCTATTATCATGTTCTGCAATCTTTGTTGTGAGTGAGTGTGCTTTGCAAACCCATACCTGGTCTGTGGCCATTGTGTGATGGGGGGGGGGGGGGTTTGTGGCTGAGGTGGGAGTGGGCATCGTGTTGTGAGTGTGTAAGGGTCCTATCGCTCCCTTCAATAGTCCATCTTTTCTGGGGGAGCTAGCTGTGTTCCAGGTGTGATGGGGGGTCTCTGGGTCTAAGGGGTCCTCTGATGCAGGTTGAATCATCTATTTACAAAGGTTTAAGATCCTCTTTTGGGGGTCTTTTGGGTTGTTTGGGGAGGGCCTATGCAACCCGATGTTACGGTTAGTTTCTGGGGGTGGGGGTTATAGCCTATCCTTGTTGAGTTGAGGGTAGGTGCCAAGGGTCTTTTTGGGACTGTTTGGGGTGATCCAGTGCAGTCCGCTGTTAGGGTTAGGTTTGGGGGGTGGGCACAGGGGCCATCTCTGGCGTGAGGATGGAGGGTGCCGCCTAACTTGCTGCGGTTTGAGGGTGGGTGCCTAGGGTTTTTTGGGGACTGTTTGGGGTGGTCTGGTCTAGTCTGGTGTTAGGGTTAGGTTTATGGGTGGGGAAGGGAGCATAGGGACCCCCTCTGGGGTGAGGGTGGAGGGTATGATCTATCCTTGTGAGGTAGGGGTATAGGTGTCAAGGGTCTTTTGGGTTGTTTGGGGTGATCTGGGATGAGGGTGGGGGGGTATTGCCATTCTTGTTGGGGTGAGTGTTGAGAGTTGTAATAGTTGAGGGTAGGTGCCAAGGGTCTTTTGGGGACTGTTTGGGGTGATCCAGTGCAGTCCGCTGTTAGGGTTAGGTTTGGGGGGTGGGCACAGGGGCCATCTCTGGCGTGAGGATGCATTAGGGTTAGGGTTAGGGTTAGGGTTAGGGTTAGGGTTAGGGTTAGGGTTAGGGTTAGGGTTAGGGTTAGGGTTAGGGTTAGGGTTAGGGTTAGGGTTAGGGTTAGGGTTAGGGTTAGGGTTAGGGTTAGGGTTAGGGTTAGGGTTAGGGTTAGGGTTAGGGTTAGGGTTAGGGTTAGGGTTAGGGTTAGGGTTAGGGTTAGGGTTAGGGTTAGGGTTAGGGTTAGGGTTAGGGTTAGGGTTAGGGTTAGGGTTAGGGTTAGGGTTAGGGTTAGGGTTAGGGTTAGGGTTAGGGTTAGGGTTAGGGTTAGGGTTAGGGTTAGGGTTAGGGTTAGGGTTAGGGTTAGGGTTAGGGTTAGGGTTAGGGTTAGGGTTAGGGTTAGGGTTAGGGTTAGGGTTAGGGTTAGGGTTAGGGTTAGGGTTAGGGTTAGGGTTAGGGTTAGGGTTAGGGTTAGGTTGTGATTTGTCGGACAGTAGGCCAAAATGCCCTCTGGCGCTTAATGATCTCCCCCTGGAGATTCCTTTTCGCCATATACTGCCACTTTAGTCTGGCCCACGGTCTCATCACCCTTGTCCAAATCTGTTCGCCTTTTAACTTGCCCTTCTGTCGATTTTTAGGAGTCAGTCAGGTTCCACCCTGAGTTTGAGTTTATGCTAGGTTCAGGCCATTGGGTTCTTTCGTCTGTAACGCTTTGATCCATAGCCTCTCTGCCCTCTTCCTACGCCCGGTTGACCAATTTACATTTGTTTCCAGACCCATGATCTCAAGGGACTGGACCCCGTGCTGTTGGAAGTGTCTGCTAATGGGGACGGACTGGTCTCCCCTCGTGATGTTGCTGATGTGTCCTGTCAGTCTGACTCTGAGGCTGTTGCCTGTTTCGCCAATGTACAGTAAGTGGCACTGCTTACATTTAATTGCATACACTACATTCTTTTGCTCGCAGGTTATTCTCTGTGCTATCTGCTTTCTCTTTCCCGTCACAGTGTTCTCTATGTTTTTGGCTATTGTCAAGTGAATGCAGGCCCTACATTGCCTTTGACCGCAGCCTGAGCTCGTTTGGAGGCTAGTACTGACCAAGATATCCTTCAGGTTTTTAGCCCTCTTGAACGCTGACATTGCTTTGTATCCCTGCAGTGTGACAAATCCTCTTTGGAATTGTTCAAAGCGGCCCTTGACTATTTTGTGGGCCTGGACGGCCATGCTACCGTACCCTGTTATTAGTGGCAAGTTGCGTGTCAAGCCTGGCCTGGGTCTGGGTCCTTGCGTGCCTTTTAGGAAGTCTGCCTTAATGTGTCTTAATCTACGTCTGCAGTACCCCCTCTGCCTGAGAGCGGTGAAAAGGGTGGTGGTGGCCTGGGCAAAGTCCTCCTCCCTGGTGCATATCCGGTGAAAGCGTGTCAGTTGTGACTTGACAATACCCCTAAAGGTGTGTTTTGGGTGGTGGCTCGTGGTGTGTAAAAGGGTGTGGGTGTCTGTGGGTTTGAAAAAGACTTTGGTGGCTAGTTTTTGGACTTGGTCGTCAGCTGACGGTAGTTTAAAGACTGTAGTGTCGAGGAAGTCTACCCTCTCCCTGCTTGTCAAAGCTTTAATTTTGATGGAAGGGTGGTGGGCATTAAGTATGTCGATGAACCCCTCTAACTCCCCTTCTGAGTGTGTCCACACTCCCCAGATGTCATCTAAGAACCTGTAGTAGCACATGGGGCGCTTGGGGCATTTCAGGAAGGCCGTCTCTTCCCACTCTGCCATGTATATGTTGGCATAAGCCGGGGCAAACTTCTTCCCCATTGCCGTCCCTTTAACTTGTAGGTAGAACTCCCCGTTAAATTCAAAATCGTTCTTTGTCAATCCCAGGTAAAGTAATTTGACTAAGGCCTCGTCTGGTCTCTCCAGGTCAGGATTTCTCTGCAGGGTGTTTTTAACCGCCTCTATCCCCCTGTCTGTCTCTATGTTTGTGTACAGGCTTTCCACATCCATGGTAAAGAGTATCGCATCGGGTGGTATGCTAAGGGAGTTGACTATTCGAGTGAAGTGGTAGGTGTCTTTAATGTAGCTGGGGTGTTGCTGTGCCAGTGGATTGAGATAGTGGTCAATGTATTCTGCTACCCCGTAGGATTCGCTACTGCAGTCTGACACAATGGGCCTACCTGGAGGTATTTCTCCAGGCACCGTCCACGTGTCTGGGTTTTTGTGTATCTTTGGGAGCATGTAGAATTTCCTCGCCCTGGGTTGTGCTCCTGTTAGGTATTCTACTTGTTTCTGTTGGATGTATCCTGACGTCCTAAGCTCCTCCAAGATTTCCCCTATTTCCTCTTGTGTTTCTCTATATATAGGCTCATCTAACTTGGTGTAGTGTTCTACCTTGTTCAGTTGTCTGTGCGCCTCGAACAGGTACTGTTGTCTGTCCATGATGACGATACTGCTCCCCTTGTCTGCTGGTTTGATCACTATCTCATTGTTGTCCCTCAGTTCTGCCATGGCCTCCCTCTCTTTTCTAGTGAGATTGGGCCTATCCTTTGTCATGGGCATGTCCCTGATGGCCGATGCTGTTTCTGTCATGAATTCTGTGATCTCTCTAGGGACCTGATCCTCATCTGGGGTCCATCCTGTGCGTGGGGTGAAGGGTAATCTTTCCCCCGACTCCACGTCACAAAAGTGGTGTATTAACATGATGGCTCGATAGAATCTAAACAGGTCCCCCTGTACTTGTTCTTTGTGCGATTTTGGAGTAGGGACGAAGGTGAGGCCCCTGTTCAATACTCTCTCTTGGATTTTGGTGAGGGTGAATGTCTGGGAAAGGTTGATGATGGTTTTACCTAATTGTAGGCCCTGCCTCTCTTGGCATGGTGTCCCCATTAGTTTAAAGACTTCATCCACTCTCGGATCATGGCTCGGGCCGTGTTCTCTGTCCAGTGAATGTGATCTGGGCCTACTCTGAACTGGCCGGGAGGGAGAGCGGGTATGTGCCTCTTGGTCTGTATGTGGTCGTTGAGCTGCCTGAGTGTTGCCTGCTCTGGTGCTGGGAGAGACTGGCTGAAGTTGATGACCGGGACCCATATGCTAGCATTAGGGAATTTACGACTGGCCATCTTTACTAGTGCTTGGAGTTGTTTGATGGCCGTCAGTGGTCTTTGTGTCCGATTATTGATGCCCATTGAAAGAACCACTTTCTGAGTTTCTGGGCATTCCCCTAATTTCTCGAGGATGGCAGTGCCATGTATAAATTTGGCTCCTGGATAGCTGTCCAATTGTGTGTTGTCGTTGGGACATTTTGGGATCCTAGAAATGTTGGAATCTCCAATTATTAAAACGGGCTTACTGGGCTGGAGTTTCCAGGTTACATTCTTCTGTTTTGAATTGGGATGCCTAGTTACTTCAGCCTGTCTCTGCCTGTTATTTACCGGACCTCCCTATGTGTGCTGCTGGAAGTCGTCCTGTGAGTCCCTCACTGTGTCGGTGGTCGGGGCCGTGGGGACCCTATGCTGTTGTGTGCAGGTCCTGCGTGCTGGTCTCTCCCTGGGTGATGGGACCCTGTGTGTGGATGTGGAAGGAGCCGGTGGGGGAGAGGGAACTGTCGGGCGGGAGGGAACTGTCGGGGGGGACAAGGTTGCCTGTTGCAACGGGGCAGTGACGTCATTTCCGGGCTGAGGCCCTGCAGGCTGCGCGTTCGATTCGGTCTCACTCCGGGAAGGTCTCCGCTGTACCCGTGGTCTACGGGGCAACTGGGCGTGAGTGTCGGGGCCCCGGTGGATCGGGGCTGACGTGCTGGGTGATTCGGTGCTCGGGCAACATGTCCAGTCCTCTGATCGGACCGCGCTGTCCCACTGGAGGTGGGCCTGGGGGTCGAGTGGCGGGGAGCCGGCCTGCGCCAGGAGGTCCAGCCGCCGCAACACTACGATCTCGGGGCTGATGGGTGGGCGCACCGGGGTGGTGGGGGGAGTAATGTCGGGGCTGCGGGGAGCAGGAGCGGGTCGGGGCGCCGTCCGGGCGGTCGTCCATTCGGCCTGGGGTCGGTCGATCCGGCTCTCCTGCGAAACAGTAAACAACGCCTGCGGTATGTGTACCGCAACATTGGAAGTTGCGGCGGTGTGCCTGCGGGGCTGGGGCTCCCGCAGGCTGCCTCTCTGTCTCAGTCCCGTCTCTGAGGTTAGGCCCAAGACTCGTTCTCTCAAATCCTCAATTCGGATTTTAAATTTATCCCCCAAATTTTTCTTGTTCCAAATTAAGGCTTTGGCGACCGCCTCCTGGACCCGATTGGTCGGTTCGCCCTCCAGGTACACTTTGTCCAGATCATACAAGCTGTTTTGGTAATGTTCAACCAAAATTTGTCGTGTTTGTTCTGCCCAGGTGTCAGCATTAGAGGCCAATTTTTGTAATGTTGCCTGGGTGGGATTAGCCGGTTTTATAAAGTGTGTCAATATCCTCGCCTGTCTCCTGATACCTCTAGGAGGTTGGCTCTGCTCTTGCAGAACCCTCAGATGGTGTAGAGTCTGGGCCATTTTATAAATCACTCGAACAGCGACTGCAAAGGAATCCCTCGGTCTCGATTGATTCCTGTGCTGGTCAAGATTCCCATTGTTAAACTCTGCCCCCCCTACCATCTGCATGCTATTACTCATTTCAGGTTTGGTTAGTACAGTGTGGAGAAAACTTATACTGTAATAAACTGTACTGTAATGCTAGTGCAGTAAACTATAAATATCAATTCTTTACATCAATTATTTCTAGCTGCGTAAGGTTAACACCAAGGTGCTCACCAAGTCTTTGGTTTTCTTTCCAGCTTGCGGGGACCGCTTGCCGAACTCTTCCCGACTGGGCAACGACTTTTCCAGTTTCGCTATCGCTGTAGCTTCATCAGGGAAAGAGATCTACTTCTGGTCGGTGTGTGGTTTATAAAGGGTGGGTTGAAAGTACCTCCCTTTCTGGGTTTATTCCTCCCATGTGTTGTCTTAGGACCGGTCACTTTGGTTGGGACTGCTGATGTCATACCTATTCTTTGTCTCAATTCGTCGGTCCACTTCTTTGTGTTCTTTGGTTGTGTTCCTGGCCTCCTGCTTTTTGATCTGCTGTTAATGTTTTCTGCATTCCTCTGGCCTCCTGTCTATTATCATGTTCTGCAATCTTTGTTGTGAGTGAGTGTGCTTTGCAAACCCATACCTGGTCTGTGGCCATTGTGTGATGGGGGGGGGGGGGTTTGTGGCTGAGGTGGGAGTGGGCATCGTGTTGTGAGTGTGTAAGGGTCCTATCGCTCCCTTCAATAGTCCATCTTTTCTGGGGGAGCTAGCTGTGTTCCAGGTGTGATGGGGGGTCTCTGGGTCTAAGGGGTCCTCTGATGCAGGTTGAATCATCTATTTACAAAGGTTTAAGATCCTCTTTTGGGGGTCTTTTGGGTTGTTTGGGGAGGGCCTATGCAACCCGATGTTACGGTTAGTTTCTGGGGGTGGGGGTTATAGCCTATCCTTGTTGAGTTGAGGGTAGGTGCCAAGGGTCTTTTTGGGACTGTTTGGGGTGATCCAGTGCAGTCCGCTGTTAGGGTTAGGTTTGGGGGGTGGGCACAGGGGCCATCTCTGGCGTGAGGATGGAGGGTGCCGCCTAACTTGCTGCGGTTTGAGGGTGGGTGCCTAGGGTTTTTTGGGGACTGTTTGGGGTGGTCTGGTCTAGTCTGGTGTTAGGGTTAGGTTTATGGGTGGGGAAGGGAGCATAGGGACCCCCTCTGGGGTGAGGGTGGAGGGTATGATCTATCCTTGTGAGGTAGGGGTATAGGTGTCAAGGGTCTTTTGGGTTGTTTGGGGTGATCTGGGATGAGGGTGGGGGGGTATTGCCATTCTTGTTGGGGTGAGTGTTGAGAGTTGTAATAGTTGAGGGTAGGTGCCAAGGGTCTTTTGGGGACTGTTTGGGGTGATCCAGTGCAGTCCGCTGTTAGGGTTAGGTTTGGGGGGTGGGCACAGGGGCCATCTCTGGCGTGAGGATGCATTAGGGTTAGGGTTAGGGTTAGGGTTAGGGTTAGGGTTAGGGTTAGGGTTAGGGTTAGGGTTAGGGTTAGGGTTAGGGTTAGGGTTAGGGTTAGGGTTAGGGTTAGGGTTAGGGTTAGGGTTAGGGTTAGGGTTAGGGTTAGGGTTAGGGTTAGGGTTAGGGTTAGGGTTAGGGTTAGGGTTAGGGTTAGGGTTAGGGTTAGGGTTAGGGTTAGGGTTAGGGTTAGGGTTAGGGTTAGGGTTAGGGTTAGGGTTAGGGTTAGGGTTAGGGTTAGGGTTAGGGTTAGGGTTAGGGTTAGGGTTAGGGTTAGGGTTAGGGTTAGGGTTAGGGTTAGGGTTAGGGTTAGGGTTAGGGTTAGGGTTAGGGTTAGGGTTAGGGTTAGGGTTAGGGTTAGGGTTAGGGTTAGGGTTAGGGTTAGGGTTAGGGTTAGGGTTAGGGTTAGGGTTAGGGTTAGGGTTAGGGTTAGGGTTAGGGTTAGGGTTAGGGTTAGGGTTAGGGTTAGGGTTAGGGTTAGGGTTAGGGTTAGGGTTAGGGTTAGGGTTAGGGTTAGGGTTAGGGTTAGGGTTAGGGTTAGGGTTAGGGTTAGGGTTAGGGTTAGGGTTAGGGTTAGGGTTAGGGTTAGGGTTAGGGTTAGGGTTAGGGTTAGGGTTAGGGTTAGGGTTAGGGTTAGGGTTAGGGTTAGGGTTAGGGTTAGGGTTAGGGTTAGGGTTAGGGTTAGGGTTAGGGTTAGGGTTAGGGTTAGGGTTAGGGTTAGGGTTAGGGTTAGGGTTAGGGTTAGGGTTAGGGTTAGGGTTAGGGTTAGGGTTAGGGTTAGGGTTAGGGTTAGGGTTAGGGTTAGGGTTAGGGTTAGGGTTAGGGTTAGGGTTAGGGTTAGGGTTAGGGTTAGGGTTAGGGTTAGGGTTAGGGTTAGGGTTAGGGTTAGGGTTAGGGTTAGGGTTAGGGTTAGGGTTAGGGTTAGGGTTAGGGTTAGGGTTAGGGTTAGGGTTAGGGTTAGGGTTAGGGTTAGGGTTAGGGTTAGGGTTAGGGTTAGGGTTAGGGTTAGGGTTAGGGTTAGGGTTAGGGTTAGGGTTAGGGTTAGGGTTAGGGTTAGGGTTAGGGTTAGGGTTAGGGTTAGGGTTAGGGTTAGGGTTAGGGTTAGGGTTAGGGTTAGGGTTAGGGTTAGGGTTAGGGTTAGGGTTAGGGTTAGGGTTAGGGTTAGGGTTAGGGTTAGGGTTAGGGTTAGGGTTAGGGTTAGGGTTAGGGTTAGGGTTAGGGTTAGGGTTAGGGTTAGGGTTAGGGTTAGGGTTAGGGTTAGGGTTAGGGTTAGGGTTAGGGTTAGGGTTAGGGTTAGGGTTAGGGTTAGGGTTAGGGTTAGGGTTAGGGTTAGGGTTAGGGTTAGGGTTAGGGTTAGGGTTAGGGTTAGGGTTAGGGTTAGGGTTAGGGTTAGGGTTAGGGTTAGGGTTAGGGTTAGGGTTAGGGTTAGGGTTAGGGTTAGGGTTAGGGTTAGGGTTAGGGTTAGGGTTAGGGTTAGGGTTAGGGTTAGGGTTAGGGTTAGGGTTAGGGTTAGGGTTAGGGTTAGGGTTAGGGTTAGGGTTAGGGTTAGGGTTAGGGTTAGGGTTAGGGTTAGGGTTAGGGTTAGGGTTAGGGTTAGGGTTAGGGTTAGGGTTAGGGTTAGGGTTAGGGTTAGGGTTAGGGTTAGGGTTAGGGTTAGGGTTAGGGTTAGGGTTAGGGTTAGGGTTAGGGTTAGGGTTAGGGTTAGGGTTAGGGTTAGGGTTAGGGTTAGGGTTAGGGTTAGGGTTAGGGTTAGGGTTAGGGTTAGGGTTAGGGTTAGGGTTAGGGTTAGGGTTAGGGTTAGGGTTAGGGTTAGGGTTAGGGTTAGGGTTAGGGTTAGGGTTAGGGTTAGGGTTAGGGTTAGGGTTAGGGTTAGGGTTAGGGTTAGGGTTAGGGTTAGGGTTAGGGTTAGGGTTAGGGTTAGGGTTAGGGTTAGGGTTAGGGTTAGGGTTAGGGTTAGGGTTAGGGTTAGGGTTAGGGTTAGGGTTAGGGTTAGGGTTAGGGTTAGGGTTAGGGTTAGGGTTAGGGTTAGGGTTAGGGTTAGGGTTAGGGTTAGGGTTAGGGTTAGGGTTAGGGTTAGGGTTAGGGTTAGGGTTAGGGTTAGGGTTAGGGTTAGGGTTAGGGTTAGGGTTAGGGTTAGGGTTAGGGTTAGGGTTAGGGTTAGGGTTAGGGTTAGGGTTAGGGTTAGGGTTAGGGTTAGGGTTAGGGTTAGGGTTAGGGTTAGGGTTAGGGTTAGGGTTAGGGTTAGGGTTAGGGTTAGGGTTAGGGTTAGGGTTAGGGTTAGGGTTAGGGTTAGGGTTAGGGTTAGGGTTAGGGTTAGGGTTAGGGTTAGGGTTAGGGTTAGGGTTAGGGTTAGGGTTAGGGTTAGGGTTAGGGTTAGGGTTAGGGTTAGGGTTAGGGTTAGGGTTAGGGTTAGGGTTAGGGTTAGGGTTAGGGTTAGGGTTAGGGTTAGGGTTAGGGTTAGGGTTAGGGTTAGGGTTAGGGTTAGGGTTAGGGTTAGGGTTAGGGTTAGGGTTAGGGTTAGGGTTAGGGTTAGGGTTAGGGTTAGGGTTAGGGTTAGGGTTAGGGTTAGGGTTAGGGTTAGGGTTAGGGTTAGGGTTAGGGTTAGGGTTAGGGTTAGGGTTAGGGTTAGGGTTAGGGTTAGGGTTAGGGTTAGGGTTAGGGTTAGGGTTAGGGTTAGGGTTAGGGTTAGGGTTAGGGTTAGGGTTAGGGTTAGGGTTAGGGTTAGGGTTAGGGTTAGGGTTAGGGTTAGGGTTAGGGTTAGGGTTAGGGTTAGGGTTAGGGTTAGGGTTAGGGTTAGGGTTAGGGTTAGGGTTAGGGTTAGGGTTAGGGTTAGGGTTAGGGTTAGGGTTAGGGTTAGGGTTAGGGTTAGGGTTAGGGTTAGGGTTAGGGTTAGGGTTAGGGTTAGGGTTAGGGTTAGGGTTAGGGTTAGGGTTAGGGTTAGGGTTAGGGTTAGGGTTAGGGTTAGGGTTAGGGTTAGGGTTAGGGTTAGGGTTAGGGTTAGGGTTAGGGTTAGGGTTAGGGTTAGGGTTAGGGTTAGGGTTAGGGTTAGGGTTAGGGTTAGGGTTAGGGTTAGGGTTAGGGTTAGGGTTAGGGTTAGGGTTAGGGTTAGGGTTAGGGTTAGGGTTAGGGTTAGGGTTAGGGTTAGGGTTAGGGTTAGGGTTAGGGTTAGGGTTAGGGTTAGGGTTAGGGTTAGGGTTAGGGTTAGGGTTAGGGTTAGGGTTAGGGTTAGGGTTAGGGTTAGGGTTAGGGTTAGGGTTAGGGTTAGGGTTAGGGTTAGGGTTAGGGTTAGGGTTAGGGTTAGGGTTAGGGTTAGGGTTAGGGTTAGGGTTAGGGTTAGGGTTAGGGTTAGGGTTAGGGTTAGGGTTAGGGTTAGGGTTAGGGTTAGGGTTAGGGTTAGGGTTAGGGTTAGGGTTAGGGTTAGGGTTAGGGTTAGGGTTAGGGTTAGGGTTAGGGTTAGGGTTAGGGTTAGGGTTAGGGTTAGGGTTAGGGTTAGGGTTAGGGTTAGGGTTAGGGTTAGGGTTAGGGTTAGGGTTAGGGTTAGGGTTAGGGTTAGGGTTAGGGTTAGGGTTAGGGTTAGGGTTAGGGTTAGGGTTAGGGTTAGGGTTAGGGTTAGGGTTAGGGTTAGGGTTAGGGTTAGGGTTAGGGTTAGGGTTAGGGTTAGGGTTAGGGTTAGGGTTAGGGTTAGGGTTAGGGTTAGGGTTAGGGTTAGGGTTAGGGTTAGGGTTAGGGTTAGGGTTAGGGTTAGGGTTAGGGTTAGGGTTAGGGTTAGGGTTAGGGTTAGGGTTAGGGTTAGGGTTAGGGTTAGGGTTAGGGTTAGGGTTAGGGTTAGGGTTAGGGTTAGGGTTAGGGTTAGGGTTAGGGTTAGGGTTAGGGTTAGGGTTAGGGTTAGGGTTAGGGTTAGGGTTAGGGTTAGGGTTAGGGTTAGGGTTAGGGTTAGGGTTAGGGTTAGGGTTAGGGTTAGGGTTAGGGTTAGGGTTAGGGTTAGGGTTAGGGTTAGGGTTAGGGTTAGGGTTAGGGTTAGGGTTAGGGTTAGGGTTAGGGTTAGGGTTAGGGTTAGGGTTAGGGTTAGGGTTAGGGTTAGGGTTAGGGTTAGGGTTAGGGTTAGGGTTAGGGTTAGGGTTAGGGTTAGGGTTAGGGTTAGGGTTAGGGTTAGGGTTAGGGTTAGGGTTAGGGTTAGGGTTAGGGTTAGGGTTAGGGTTAGGGTTAGGGTTAGGGTTAGGGTTAGGGTTAGGGTTAGGGTTAGGGTTAGGGTTAGGGTTAGGGTTAGGGTTAGGGTTAGGGTTAGGGTTAGGGTTAGGGTTAGGGTTAGGGTTAGGGTTAGGGTTAGGGTTAGGGTTAGGGTTAGGGTTAGGGTTAGGGTTAGGGTTAGGGTTAGGGTTAGGGTTAGGGTTAGGGTTAGGGTTAGGGTTAGGGTTAGGGTTAGGGTTAGGGTTAGGGTTAGGGTTAGGGTTAGGGTTAGGGTTAGGGTTAGGGTTAGGGTTAGGGTTAGGGTTAGGGTTAGGGTTAGGGTTAGGGTTAGGGTTAGGGTTAGGGTTAGGGTTAGGGTTAGGGTTAGGGTTAGGGTTAGGGTTAGGGTTAGGGTTAGGGTTAGGGTTAGGGTTAGGGTTAGGGTTAGGGTTAGGGTTAGGGTTAGGGTTAGGGTTAGGGTTAGGGTTAGGGTTAGGGTTAGGGTTAGGGTTAGGGTTAGGGTTAGGGTTAGGGTTAGGGTTAGGGTTAGGGTTAGGGTTAGGGTTAGGGTTAGGGTTAGGGTTAGGGTTAGGGTTAGGGTTAGGGTTAGGGTTAGGGTTAGGGTTAGGGTTAGGGTTAGGGTTAGGGTTAGGGTTAGGGTTAGGGTTAGGGTTAGGGTTAGGGTTAGGGTTAGGGTTAGGGTTAGGGTTAGGGTTAGGGTTAGGGTTAGGGTTAGGGTTAGGGTTAGGGTTAGGGTTAGGGTTAGGGTTAGGGTTAGGGTTAGGGTTAGGGTTAGGGTTAGGGTTAGGGTTAGGGTTAGGGTTAGGGTTAGGGTTAGGGTTAGGGTTAGGGTTAGGGTTAGGGTTAGGGTTAGGGTTAGGGTTAGGGTTAGGGTTAGGGTTAGGGTTAGGGTTAGGGTTAGGGTTAGGGTTAGGGTTAGGGTTAGGGTTAGGGTTAGGGTTAGGGTTAGGGTTAGGGTTAGGGTTAGGGTTAGGGTTAGGGTTAGGGTTAGGGTTAGGGTTAGGGTTAGGGTTAGGGTTAGGGTTAGGGTTAGGGTTAGGGTTAGGGTTAGGGTTAGGGTTAGGGTTAGGGTTAGGGTTAGGGTTAGGGTTAGGGTTAGGGTTAGGGTTAGGGTTAGGGTTAGGGTTAGGGTTAGGGTTAGGGTTAGGGTTAGGGTTAGGGTTAGGGTTAGGGTTAGGGTTAGGGTTAGGGTTAGGGTTAGGGTTAGGGTTAGGGTTAGGGTTAGGGTTAGGGTTAGGGTTAGGGTTAGGGTTAGGGTTAGGGTTAGGGTTAGGGTTAGGGTTAGGGTTAGGGTTAGGGTTAGGGTTAGGGTTAGGGTTAGGGTTAGGGTTAGGGTTAGGGTTAGGGTTAGGGTTAGGGTTAGGGTTAGGGTTAGGGTTAGGGTTAGGGTTAGGGTTAGGGTTAGGGTTAGGGTTAGGGTTAGGGTTAGGGTTAGGGTTAGGGTTAGGGTTAGGGTTAGGGTTAGGGTTAGGGTTAGGGTTAGGGTTAGGGTTAGGGTTAGGGTTAGGGTTAGGGTTAGGGTTAGGGTTAGGGTTAGGGTTAGGGTTAGGGTTAGGGTTAGGGTTAGGGTTAGGGTTAGGGTTAGGGTTAGGGTTAGGGTTAGGGTTAGGGTTAGGGTTAGGGTTAGGGTTAGGGTTAGGGTTAGGGTTAGGGTTAGGGTTAGGGTTAGGGTTAGGGTTAGGGTTAGGGTTAGGGTTAGGGTTAGGGTTAGGGTTAGGGTTAGGGTTAGGGTTAGGGTTAGGGTTAGGGTTAGGGTTAGGGTTAGGGTTAGGGTTAGGGTTAGGGTTAGGGTTAGGGTTAGGGTTAGGGTTAGGGTTAGGGTTAGGGTTAGGGTTAGGGTTAGGGTTAGGGTTAGGGTTAGGGTTAGGGTTAGGGTTAGGGTTAGGGTTAGGGTTAGGGTTAGGGTTAGGGTTAGGGTTAGGGTTAGGGTTAGGGTTAGGGTTAGGGTTAGGGTTAGGGTTAGGGTTAGGGTTAGGGTTAGGGTTAGGGTTAGGGTTAGGGTTAGGGTTAGGGTTAGGGTTAGGGTTAGGGTTAGGGTTAGGGTTAGGGTTAGGGTTAGGGTTAGGGTTAGGGTTAGGGTTAGGGTTAGGGTTAGGGTTAGGGTTAGGGTTAGGGTTAGGGTTAGGGTTAGGGTTAGGGTTAGGGTTAGGGTTAGGGTTAGGGTTAGGGTTAGGGTTAGGGTTAGGGTTAGGGTTAGGGTTAGGGTTAGGGTTAGGGTTAGGGTTAGGGTTAGGGTTAGGGTTAGGGTTAGGGTTAGGGTTAGGGTTAGGGTTAGGGTTAGGGTTAGGGTTAGGGTTAGGGTTAGGGTTAGGGTTAGGGTTAGGGTTAGGGTTAGGGTTAGGGTTAGGGTTAGGGTTAGGGTTAGGGTTAGGGTTAGGGTTAGGGTTAGGGTTAGGGTTAGGGTTAGGGTTAGGGTTAGGGTTAGGGTTAGGGTTAGGGTTAGGGTTAGGGTTAGGGTTAGGGTTAGGGTTAGGGTTAGGGTTAGGGTTAGGGTTAGGGTTAGGGTTAGGGTTAGGGTTAGGGTTAGGGTTAGGGTTAGGGTTAGGGTTAGGGTTAGGGTTAGGGTTAGGGTTAGGGTTAGGGTTAGGGTTAGGGTTAGGGTTAGGGTTAGGGTTAGGGTTAGGGTTAGGGTTAGGGTTAGGGTTAGGGTTAGGGTTAGGGTTAGGGTTAGGGTTAGGGTTAGGGTTAGGGTTAGGGTTAGGGTTAGGGTTAGGGTTAGGGTTAGGGTTAGGGTTAGGGTTAGGGTTAGGGTTAGGGTTAGGGTTAGGGTTAGGGTTAGGGTTAGGGTTAGGGTTAGGGTTAGGGTTAGGGTTAGGGTTAGGGTTAGGGTTAGGGTTAGGGTTAGGGTTAGGGTTAGGGTTAGGGTTAGGGTTAGGGTTAGGGTTAGGGTTAGGGTTAGGGTTAGGGTTAGGGTTAGGGTTAGGGTTAGGGTTAGGGTTAGGGTTAGGGTTAGGGTTAGGGTTAGGGTTAGGGTTAGGGTTAGGGTTAGGGTTAGGGTTAGGGTTAGGGTTAGGGTTAGGGTTAGGGTTAGGGTTAGGGTTAGGGTTAGGGTTAGGGTTAGGGTTAGGGTTAGGGTTAGGGTTAGGGTTAGGGTTAGGGTTAGGGTTAGGGTTAGGGTTAGGGTTAGGGTTAGGGTTAGGGTTAGGGTTAGGGTTAGGGTTAGGGTTAGGGTTAGGGTTAGGGTTAGGGTTAGGGTTAGGGTTAGGGTTAGGGTTAGGGTTAGGGTTAGGGTTAGGGTTAGGGTTAGGGTTAGGGTTAGGGTTAGGGTTAGGGTTAGGGTTAGGGTTAGGGTTAGGGTTAGGGTTAGGGTTAGGGTTAGGGTTAGGGTTAGGGTTAGGGTTAGGGTTAGGGTTAGGGTTAGGGTTAGGGTTAGGGTTAGGGTTAGGGTTAGGGTTAGGGTTAGGGTTAGGGTTAGGGTTAGGGTTAGGGTTAGGGTTAGGGTTAGGGTTAGGGTTAGGGTTAGGGTTAGGGTTAGGGTTAGGGTTAGGGTTAGGGTTAGGGTTAGGGTTAGGGTTAGGGTTAGGGTTAGGGTTAGGGTTAGGGTTAGGGTTAGGGTTAGGGTTAGGGTTAGGGTTAGGGTTAGGGTTAGGGTTAGGGTTAGGGTTAGGGTTAGGGTTAGGGTTAGGGTTAGGGTTAGGGTTAGGGTTAGGGTTAGGGTTAGGGTTAGGGTTAGGGTTAGGGTTAGGGTTAGGGTTAGGGTTAGGGTTAGGGTTAGGGTTAGGGTTAGGGTTAGGGTTAGGGTTAGGGTTAGGGTTAGGGTTAGGGTTAGGGTTAGGGTTAGGGTTAGGGTTAGGGTTAGGGTTAGGGTTAGGGTTAGGGTTAGGGTTAGGGTTAGGGTTAGGGTTAGGGTTAGGGTTAGGGTTAGGGTTAGGGTTAGGGTTAGGGTTAGGGTTAGGGTTAGGGTTAGGGTTAGGGTTAGGGTTAGGGTTAGGGTTAGGGTTAGGGTTAGGGTTAGGGTTAGGGTTAGGGTTAGGGTTAGGGTTAGGGTTAGGGTTAGGGTTAGGGTTAGGGTTAGGGTTAGGGTTAGGGTTAGGGTTAGGGTTAGGGTTAGGGTTAGGGTTAGGGTTAGGGTTAGGGTTAGGGTTAGGGTTAGGGTTAGGGTTAGGGTTAGGGTTAGGGTTAGGGTTAGGGTTAGGGTTAGGGTTAGGGTTAGGGTTAGGGTTAGGGTTAGGGTTAGGGTTAGGGTTAGGGTTAGGGTTAGGGTTAGGGTTAGGGTTAGGGTTAGGGTTAGGGTTAGGGTTAGGGTTAGGGTTAGGGTTAGGGTTAGGGTTAGGGTTAGGGTTAGGGTTAGGGTTAGGGTTAGGGTTAGGGTTAGGGTTAGGGTTAGGGTTAGGGTTAGGGTTAGGGTTAGGGTTAGGGTTAGGGTTAGGGTTAGGGTTAGGGTTAGGGTTAGGGTTAGGGTTAGGGTTAGGGTTAGGGTTAGGGTTAGGGTTAGGGTTAGGGTTAGGGTTAGGGTTAGGGTTAGGGTTAGGGTTAGGGTTAGGGTTAGGGTTAGGGTTAGGGTTAGGGTTAGGGTTAGGGTTAGGGTTAGGGTTAGGGTTAGGGTTAGGGTTAGGGTTAGGGTTAGGGTTAGGGTTAGGGTTAGGGTTAGGGTTAGGGTTAGGGTTAGGGTTAGGGTTAGGGTTAGGGTTAGGGTTAGGGTTAGGGTTAGGGTTAGGGTTAGGGTTAGGGTTAGGGTTAGGGTTAGGGTTAGGGTTAGGGTTAGGGTTAGGGTTAGGGTTAGGGTTAGGGTTAGGGTTAGGGTTAGGGTTAGGGTTAGGGTTAGGGTTAGGGTTAGGGTTAGGGTTAGGGTTAGGGTTAGGGTTAGGGTTAGGGTTAGGGTTAGGGTTAGGGTTAGGGTTAGGGTTAGGGTTAGGGTTAGGGTTAGGGTTAGGGTTAGGGTTAGGGTTAGGGTTAGGGTTAGGGTTAGGGTTAGGGTTAGGGTTAGGGTTAGGGTTAGGGTTAGGGTTAGGGTTAGGGTTAGGGTTAGGGTTAGGGTTAGGGTTAGGGTTAGGGTTAGGGTTAGGGTTAGGGTTAGGGTTAGGGTTAGGGTTAGGGTTAGGGTTAGGGTTAGGGTTAGGGTTAGGGT
This sequence comes from Rhinoraja longicauda, assembly GCF_053455715.1. Taxonomy (NCBI): domain Eukaryota; kingdom Metazoa; phylum Chordata; class Chondrichthyes; order Rajiformes; family Arhynchobatidae; genus Rhinoraja; species Rhinoraja longicauda. Next base: position 167,284 of record NW_027601432.1, read on the forward strand.
TAGGGTTAGGGTTAGGGTTAGGGTTAGGGTTAGGGTTAGGGTTAGGGTTAGGGTTAGGGTTAGGGTTAGGGTTAGGGTTAGGGTTAGGGTTAGGGTTAGGGTTAGGGTTAGGGTTAGGGTTAGGGTTAGGGTTAGGGTTAGGGTTAGGGTTAGGGTTAGGGTTAGGGTTAGGGTTAGGGTTAGGGTTAGGGTTAGGGTTAGGGTTAGGGTTAGGGTTAGGGTTAGGGTTAGGGTTAGGGTTAGGGTTAGGGTTAGGGTTAGGGTTAGGGTTAGGGTTAGGGTTAGGGTTAGGGTTAGGGTTAGGGTTAGGGTTAGGGTTAGGGTTAGGGTTAGGGTTAGGGTTAGGGTTAGGGTTAGGGTTAGGGTTAGGGTTAGGGTTAGGGTTAGGGTTAGGGTTAGGGTTAGGGTTAGGGTTAGGGTTAGGGTTAGGGTTAGGGTTAGGGTTAGGGTTAGGGTTAGGGTTAGGGTTAGGGTTAGGGTTAGGGTTAGGGTTAGGGTTAGGGTTAGGGTTAGGGTTAGGGTTAGGGTTAGGGTTAGGGTTAGGGTTAGGGTTAGGGTTAGGGTTAGGGTTAGGGTTAGGGTTAGGGTTAGGGTTAGGGTTAGGGTTAGGGTTAGGGTTAGGGTTAGGGTTAGGGTTAGGGTTAGGGTTAGGGTTAGGGTTAGGGTTAGGGTTAGGGTTAGGGTTAGGGTTAGGGTTAGGGTTAGGGTTAGGGTTAGGGTTAGGGTTAGGGTTAGGGTTAGGGTTAGGGTTAGGGTTAGGGTTAGGGTTAGGGTTAGGGTTAGGGTTAGGGTTAGGGTTAGGGTTAGGGTTAGGGTTAGGGTTAGGGTTAGGGTTAGGGTTAGGGTTAGGGTTAGGGTTAGGGTTAGGGTTAGGGTTAGGGTTAGGGTTAGGGTTAGGGTTAGGGTTAGGGTTAGGGTTAGGGTTAGGGTTAGGGTTAGGGTTAGGGTTAGGGTTAGGGTTAGGGTTAGGGTTAGGGTTAGGGTTAGGGTTAGGGTTAGGGTTAGGGTTAGGGTTAGGGTTAGGGTTAGGGTTAGGGTTAGGGTTAGGGTTAGGGTTAGGGTTAGGGTTAGGGTTAGGGTTAGGGTTAGGGTTAGGGTTAGGGTTAGGGTTAGGGTTAGGGTTAGGGTTAGGGTTAGGGTTAGGGTTAGGGTTAGGGTTAGGGTTAGGGTTAGGGTTAGGGTTAGGGTTAGGGTTAGGGTTAGGGTTAGGGTTAGGGTTAGGGTTAGGGTTAGGGTTAGGGTTAGGGTTAGGGTTAGGGTTAGGGTTAGGGTTAGGGTTAGGGTTAGGGTTAGGGTTAGGGTTAGGGTTAGGGTTAGGGTTAGGGTTAGGGTTAGGGTTAGGGTTAGGGTTAGGGTTAGGGTTAGGGTTAGGGTTAGGGTTAGGGTTAGGGTTAGGGTTAGGGTTAGGGTTAGGGTTAGGGTTAGGGTTAGGGTTAGGGTTAGGGTTAGGGTTAGGGTTAGGGTTAGGGTTAGGGTTAGGGTTAGGGTTAGGGTTAGGGTTAGGGTTAGGGTTAGGGTTAGGGTTAGGGTTAGGGTTAGGGTTAGGGTTAGGGTTAGGGTTAGGGTTAGGGTTAGGGTTAGGGTTAGGGTTAGGGTTAGGGTTAGGGTTAGGGTTAGGGTTAGGGTTAGGGTTAGGGTTAGGGTTAGGGTTAGGGTTAGGGTTAGGGTTAGGGTTAGGGTTAGGGTTAGGGTTAGGGTTAGGGTTAGGGTTAGGGTTAGGGTTAGGGTTAGGGTTAGGGTTAGGGTTAGGGTTAGGGTTAGGGTTAGGGTTAGGGTTAGGGTTAGGGTTAGGGTTAGGGTTAGGGTTAGGGTTAGGGTTAGGGTTAGGGTTAGGGTTAGGGTTAGGGTTAGGGTTAGGGTTAGGGTTAGGGTTAGGGTTAGGGTTAGGGTTAGGGTTAGGGTTAGGGTTAGGGTTAGGGTTAGGGTTAGGGTTAGGGTTAGGGTTAGGGTTAGGGTTAGGGTTAGGGTTAGGGTTAGGGTTAGGGTTAGGGTTAGGGTTAGGGTTAGGGTTAGGGTTAGGGTTAGGGTTAGGGTTAGGGTTAGGGTTAGGGTTAGGGTTAGGGTTAGGGTTAGGGTTAGGGTTAGGGTTAGGGTTAGGGTTAGGGTTAGGGTTAGGGTTAGGGTTAGGGTTAGGGTTAGGGTTAGGGTTAGGGTTAGGGTTAGGGTTAGGGTTAGGGTTAGGGTTAGGGTTAGGGTTAGGGTTAGGGTTAGGGTTAGGGTTAGGGTTAGGGTTAGGGTTAGGGTTAGGGTTAGGGTTAGGGTTAGGGTTAGGGTTAGGGTTAGGGTTAGGGTTAGGGTTAGGGTTAGGGTTAGGGTTAGGGTTAGGGTTCAGGGTTAGGGTTAGGGTTAGGGTTAGGGTTAGGGTTAGGGTTAGGGTTAGGGTTAGGGTTAGGGTTAGGGTTAGGGTTAGGGTTAGGGTTAGGGTTAGGGTTAGGGTTAGGGTTAGGGTTAGGGTTAGGGTTAGGGTTAGGGTTAGGGTTAGGGTTAGGGTTAGGGTTAGGGTTAGGGTTAGGGTTAGGGTTAGGGTTAGGGTTAGGGTTAGGGTTAGGGTTAGGGTTAGGGTTAGGGTTAGGGTTAGGGTTAGGGTTAGGGTTAGGGTTAGGGTTAGGGTTAGGGTTAGGGTTAGGGTTAGGGTTAGGGTTAGGGTTAGGGTTAGGGTTAGGGTTAGGGTTAGGGTTAGGGTTAGGGTTAGGGTTAGGGTTAGGGTTAGGGTTAGGGTTAGGGTTAGGGTTAGGGTTAGGGTTAGGGTTAGGGTTAGGGTTAGGGTTAGGGTTAGGGTTAGGGTTAGGGTTAGGGTTAGGGTTAGGGTTAGGGTTAGGGTTAGGGTTAGGGTTAGGGTTAGGGTTAGGGTTAGGGTTAGGGTTAGGGTTAGGGTTAGGGTTAGGGTTAGGGTTAGGGTTAGGGTTAGGGTTAGGGTTAGGGTTAGGGTTAGGGTTAGGGTTAGGGTTAGGGTTAGGGTTAGGGTTAGGGTTAGGGTTAGGGTTAGGGTTAGGGTTAGGGTTAGGGTTAGGGTTAGGGTTAGGGTTAGGGTTAGGGTTAGGGTTAGGGTTAGGGTTAGGGTTAGGGTTAGGGTTAGGGTTAGGGTTAGGGTTAGGGTTAGGGTTAGGGTTAGGGTTAGGGTTAGGGTTAGGGTTAGGGTTAGGGTTAGGGTTAGGGTTAGGGTTAGGGTTAGGGTTAGGGTTAGGGTTAGGGTTAGGGTTAGGGTTAGGGTTAGGGTTAGGGTTAGGGTTAGGGTTAGGGTTAGGGTTAGGGTTAGGGTTAGGGTTAGGGTTAGGGTTAGGGTTAGGGTTAGGGTTAGGGTTAGGGTTAGGGTTAGGGTTAGGGTTAGGGTTAGGGTTAGGGTTAGGGTTAGGGTTAGGGTTAGGGTTAGGGTTAGGGTTAGGGTTAGGGTTAGGGTTAGGGTTAGGGTTAGGGTTAGGGTTAGGGTTAGGGTTAGGGTTAGGGTTAGGGTTAGGGTTAGGGTTAGGGTTAGGGTTAGGGTTAGGGTTAGGGTTAGGGTTAGGGTTAGGGTTAGGGTTAGGGTTAGGGTTAGGGTTAGGGTTAGGGTTAGGGTTAGGGTTAGGGTTAGGGTTAGGGTTAGGGTTAGGGTTAGGGTTAGGGTTAGGGTTAGGGTTAGGGTTAGGGTTAGGGTTAGGGTTAGGGTTAGGGTTAGGGTTAGGGTTAGGGTTAGGGTTAGGGTTAGGGTTAGGGTTAGGGTTAGGGTTAGGGTTAGGGTTAGGGTTAGGGTTAGGGTTAGGGTTAGGGTTAGGGTTAGGGTTAGGGTTAGGGTTAGGGTTAGGGTTAGGGTTAGGGTTAGGGTTAGGGTTAGGGTTAGGGTTAGGGTTAGGGTTAGGGTTAGGGTTAGGGTTAGGGTTAGGGTTAGGGTTAGGGTTAGGGTTAGGGTTAGGGTTAGGGTTAGGGTTAGGGTTAGGGTTAGGGTTAGGGTTAGGGTTAGGGTTAGGGTTAG